>NC_135267.1:1737802-1821879 GCF_051311805.1 Agelaius phoeniceus | reverse complement strand
GGAATTTTTTGGAATTTTTGGGTATTTTGGGGGATTTTTTGGAATTTTTTGAGGAATTTTTTGAGGAATTTTTGGGAGATCTTTTGAGAATTTTGGGGGAATTTTTTGAGGCTTTTTGGGGATTTTTTAGGGATTTTTTTAGGTATTTTGGGGGGATTTTTTGGAATTTTTTGGGAATTTTGGGGGGAAATTTATTGGGAATTTTGGGGGGATTTTTTAGGATTTTTTGTGGATTTTTGGGGAATTTGGGGGGAATTTTTGGGATTTTTGTAGGAATTTTTTGCGGGATTTTTGGGAATTTTTGGGGAATTTTTCTGTTATTCCTTGTGGATTTTTGGGAGGGTTTATTTTGATTATTTGGATTTTTGGGGAAATTTTGGAGGAATTTTTGGGGATTTTTTTTGGCCATTTTTGGGGATTTTTTGGGAATTTTTGGGAATTTTTTGGGAATTTATTGGGGAATTTTTGTGAATTTTTTTGAATTTTTGGGGATTTTTTGAGATTTTTTTGTGTTTTTTTGGGAATTGTTTGGGAATTTTGGGGGAATTTTTTGGGAATTTTCTGGGGATTTTTAGGCAATTTTTGGGATTTTGGGGGGAATTTTTTGGGGAATTTTTGGGGGAATTTTTTGAGGAATTTTTGGGAGATCTTTTGGGAATTTTTGGGAAATTTTTTGAGGAATTTTTTGAGGATTTTTGAGGGATTTTTTGGAAATTTTTGGGGAATTTTTTGGAATTTTTTTGGAATTTTTTTTTGGATTTTTGGGGGGATTTTTTGGGAGAATTTTTGGGAATTTTTGGGGATTTTTTTGGGGAATTTTTCGGAATTTTTCGGGAATTTTTGGGGATTTTGGGGGGAATTATTGGGGATTTTTTTGGGGAATTTTTGGGAATTTTTTTGAATTTTTGGGGGATTTTGGGGAATTTTGGGGGGAATTCTTGGGAATTTTTGGGGGGATTTTTGGGGGGTTTATTTTGATAATTTTGGATAATTTTGGGCGATTTTTTGGAATTTTTGGGACTTTTTGGGACTTTTTTGGGGGGAATTTTTGGAATTTTTTTAGGATTTTTTTGGATTTTTTTGGGAATTTTTGGGAATTTTTTGTTATGTCTTGGGGATTTTTGGGGGCGTTTATTTTGATTTTTTTTGATTTTTTGTGGGATTTTGGGGAGATTTTTTTCCAATTTTTGGGGGATTTTTGGGAATTTTTGGGAATTTTTTGGGAATTTATTGGGGAATTTTGAGGATTTTTTGGGGAATTTTTTGAGGCTTTTTGGGGGATTTTTGGGGGATTTTTGGGGGATTTTTGGGTATTTTGGGGGATTTTTTGGAATTTTTTGGGAATTTTCGGGGTAATTTATTGGAATTTTTGGGCCATTTTTTAGGATTTTTTGTGGACTTTTGGGGAATTTTTTGGGAATTTTTGGGATTTTTTTAGGGAATTTTTTGCGGGATTTTTGGGAATTTTTGGGAATTTTTCTGTTATTTCTTGTGGATTTTTGGGAGGGTTTATTTTGATATTTTGGATTTTTGGGGAAATTTTGGAGGAATTTTTGGGATTTTTTTTGGCCATTTTGGGGAATTTTTTGGGAATTTATTTGGGATTTTTGGGGGGTTTATTTTGATAATTTGGATTTTTGGGGGGATTTTTTGGGGATTTTTTCCCAATTTTTGGGGATTTTTAGGAATTTTTGGAGTTTTTTTTGGGAATTTTTTTTGAATTTATTGGGGAAATTTTGAGGTTTTTTGGGATATTTGGGGGAATTTTTGGGGGATTTTTGGGGGATATTTGGGAATTTTTTGGAATTTTGGGGATTTTTTGTGGATTTTTTTGGGTTTTTTGGGAATTGTTGGGGAATTTTTGGGGGGAATTTCTTGGAATTTTTTGGGGAATTTTTGGGGGGATTTTTGGGAATTTTTGGGAGATCTTTTGAGAATTTTTGGGGAATTTTTGGGAATTTTTGGGGATTTTCTGGGTTTTTTTTGGGAATTGTTTGGGAATTTTGGGGGGAATTTGTTGGAATTTTTTTTTTTTTTTTGGGAATTTTTGGGGATTTTTTTGGAATTCTTGGAATTTCTTGGGGGTTTTTGGGGATTTTGGGGAGAGTTTATTTTGATTATTTTGGATTTTTTGGGGAATTTTTGGGGGGATTTAAACCAATATTTTTTCTTTCTTTAGGATTTTGGGGGAATTTTTGGGAATTTTTGGGATTTTTTGGGGAACTTTTTGGAATTTTGGGGGGGGATTTTTGGGAATTTTTTTGGAATTTTTGGGGGAATTTTTGGGGGAATTTTTTGGAATTTTTTGGAAATTATTTAGGAATTTTTTAGGAATTTTCCTGTTATTCCTTGTAGCTTTTTGGGAAGGTTTATTTCGAATATTTTGAATTTTTTTGGGGAGGGATTTAAACCAATATTTTTGTTTAGGATTCTGTAATTCAAAAAAAACCCCAAAATCAAAAAAATCACAAAAATTTCAATTCCAGGACCTTATTGACCAAAATATTCTGATTTTTTTTCATTTTTTCCCCCAAAATTCCAAGGAAAATTGGGATTTTCCATGAATTTGGGGTCACAAAAAGACTTTTTCCAGGTAGGAATTCAGGAAGGTCCCGTTGGGATCCAATTTTTCCCTCAGGGCACAAAATTTGTGGAATTCTGGGAACATCAGCTCCAGCTCCTTCCGTGTGCAGCTGTGGGCCTGCAGAGCAGAATTCCCAAAAGAAATTCAGAATTTTTACTAAATTGGGGAATTTTCCCATTTTCCCCTTTTTTCCCATTCAAAATCCCATTTTTTCCCCCATTTTCCCTTAAAAATCCAATTTTTCCCATTCAAAATCCCATTTTCCCCCCCATTTTTCCCATTCAAAATCCCATTTTTCCCCATTTTTCCATTAAAAATCCAAATTTTCCCATTAAAATCCAATTTTTCCCCCATTTTTTCCCATTCAAAATCCCATTTTTCCTCATTATTTTCCTCCTTTTTTCCCATTTTCCCTCCATTTTTCCCCATTATTTTCCGCCATTTTCTCCGATTATTTTCTTTTTTTTCCCATTTTTTTCCCCTTCAAAATCCGATTTTTCCCATTAAAAATCCCATTTTGAATCCATTTTAATCCCATTAAAAATCCAATTTTTTCCCCATTATTTTCCTCTTTTTTCCCCATTTTCCCCATTTTTTTCCTCTCTTTTTTGCCATTTTCCCCCATTTTCACCACTTTTTTTCCATTTTTTCCCATTAAAAATCCCATTTTAATCCCATTAAAAATCCCATTTAATCCCATTAAAAATCCAATTTTTCCCCATTAAAATCCCCTTGGCCACCCATTTTTCCCATTCAAAATCCCATTTTAATCCCATTTTTCACATCAAAATTCCCATTTTTGCCTCATTATTTTCCTCCTTTTTTCCCATTTTCCCCCATTTTTCCCCATTATTTTCCCCCATTTTTTCCCATTAAAAATCCCATTTTAATCCCATTCAAAATCCATTTTTCCCCCATTATTTTCCCCTTTTTTCCCATTTTTCCCCATTATTTTCCTCTTTTTCCCCCTTAAAAATCCAATTTTTCCCTACTAAAAATCCCCTTTTCCCACCCATTTCTTCCATTTTAATCCCATTTTAATCCCATTTTTCCCATTATTTTCCTCTTTTTCCCCCATTATTTTCCTTTATTTCCCATTATTTCCCATTAAAAATCCAATTTTTCCCTATTAAAAATCCCTTTCTTCCCCATTTTAATCCCATTTTAATCCATTCTAAATCCCTTTTTTCCCCATTATTTTCCCCATTTTCCCCATTATTTTCCTCTTTTTTTCCCTTAAAAATCATTTTTTCCCTATTAAAATCCCATTTTCTCCCCATTTTTCCCATTTTAATCCCATTAAAAATCCCATTTTCTCCCCATTTTTCCCATTTTAATCCCATTAAAAATCCCATTTTTCCCCATTTTTCCCATTAAAAATCCCTTTTTTTCCCATTATTTTCCCATTTTTCCCCATTATTTTCTCTTTTTTTCATTTTTTCCCCTTCAAAATCCCCTTTTTAATCCATTAAAAATCCCATTTTTTCCTCATTATTTTCCTCTTTTTTTTCCCATTTTCCCCCATTTTTCCTCATTATTTTCCACCTTTTTCCCCCCATTTTTACCCCCATTTTTCCCCTTTATTTTCCTCCTTTTTTCCCCATTAAAAATCCCATTTTCCCCCCTTATTTTCCATTAAAATCCAATTTTTTCCCATTAAAAATCCCATTTTTTCCCATTAAAAATCCAATTTTTCCCCATTAAAATCCCCTTGGCCGCCCATTTTTGCCATTAAAATCCCACTTTAATCCCATTTTTCACATCAAAATTCCCATTTTTCCCCCATTATTTTCCTCTTTTTTCCCTATTAAAAATCCCATTTTCCCCCATTTTTCCCATTCAAAATCCATTTTCCCCATTATTTCCTCTTTTTTCCTCCTAAAAATCCAATTTTTCCCTATTAAAAATTCATTTTTTCCCATTTTAATCCATTAAAAATCAAATTTTCCCCATTATTTTTCTCTTTAATCCCATTTTTCCCATTAAAAATCCTATTTTTCCCTATTAAAAATCCCATTTTTCCCCCATTTTTCCCCCATTATTTTCCTCTTTTAATCCATTTTCACACTTTTTTCCCTATTTTTTCCATTAAAAATCCAATTTTTCCCCCATTATTTTCCTCCTTTTCCCCCCATTATTTTCCCCTTTTTCCCCATAAAAAATCCAATTTTCCCTATTAAAAAATCCCCTTTTCCCACCCATTTTAATCCCATTTTAATCAAACTAAAAATCCCCATTTTCCCCCATTATTTTCCTCCTTTTTTCCCATTTATTCCTATTAAAAATCCAATTTTTCCCCATTCAAAATCCCCTTTTTCCCCCATTTTTCCCCATTTTAATCCCATTTTAATCCCATTTTAATCCATTTTTCCCCATTATTTTCCTCCTTTTTCCCCATTATTTCCTCTTTTTTTCCCTTAAAAATCCAGTTTTCCCTATTAAAAATCCCATTTTAATCCCATTTTCCCTCATTATTTTCCTCCTTTGTACTAAATTTAGCAATTTTCCCCTTTTTCCCCATTAAAATCCAAATTTTCCCATTAAAAATCCCATTTTTTCCCATTTTTCCATTCAAATCCCATTTTTTCCTCATTATTTTCCTCCTTTTTTCCCATTTCCCCCCCATTTTTTGCCCATTATTTTCCCCCATTTTTTCCCATTGAAAATCCCATTTTCCCATTATTTCCTCTTTTTTTCCCCGATTAAAAATCCATTTTTTCCCATTTTTCCCATTCAAAATCCCATTTTTCCCCATTATTTCCTCCATTTCCCCCATTATTTTCCTCTTTTTTTCTCCATTATTTTCCTATTAAATATCCCCTTTCCCCCATTTCTCCATTCAAAATCCCATTTTTCCCCATTATTTTCCCATTTTTCCCATTAAAAATCCAATTTTTCCCCCATTTTTCCCATTCAAAATCCCATTTTTGCCTCATTATTTTCCTCTTTTTTTTTCCCTTTCCCCCCCGATTTTCTCCCCATTATTTTTCTCGGCTTTTTTCCCATTATTTTCCAATTTTCCAATTTTTCCCCTGAAAAATCCAATTTTTCACTATTTAAAATCCATTTTTTCCCCAGTTTTTCTCTCCTTTTTTCCCATTTTCCCCATTTTTTTCCTCTTTTTTTCCCCATTAAAAATCCAATTTTTTCCTATTAAAAATCCCCTTTTCCCCCCCATTTTAATCCCCTGTTTAATCCCCTTTTAATCCCATTTTAATCTCATTTTTCTCCATTATTTTCCCCTTAAAAATCCCATTTTTTTCCCTATTAAAAATCCCCTTTTCATCCCATTTCCCCCATAATTTTCCTCTTTTTTCCCCATTTTCCCACTTTTTTTTTCCATTTTTCCCCATTAAAATCCAATTTTTCCCTATTAGAAAATTCCATTTTTTCCCGTTTTAATCCCATTAAAAATCAAATTGTTCCCCCATTATTTTTCTCTTTTAATCCCATTTTTCCCATGAAAAATCCAATTTTTTCCCATTCAAAATCCCATTTTTTTCCCCCATTTTTCCCATTAAAAATCCCATTTTTCCCCATTATTTTCCTCTTTTTTTCCCCATTAAAAATCCATTTTTTCTTATTAAAAATCCCCTTTCCCCCATTTTAATCCCCTTTTTAATCCCCTTTTAATCCAATTTAATTCCATTTTCCCCCATTTTCCCCTCTTTTTTTCCCATTTTTTTTCCCATTAAAAATCCAATTTTTCCCCATTAAAAATCCCCTTTTTCCCCCCTTTTAAACCCCTTTTAATCCCATTTTCCCCCCATTATTTCCTGGGTTTTTCCCCATTTTTCCCCATTTTCCCCCAATTTTTCCCAATTTCTTCCCCATTTTTTCCCATTTTTGCCCCAATTTTTCCCCAATTTTTCCCTTTTACTTTTCCCAAATTTTCCCAATTTTCCCCAAGTTTTGCCCAATTTTTCCCTTTTATTTCCCCAATTTTTCCCCAATTTTTCCCTTTCTTTTCCCCTCAATTTTTCCCTTTTTTTTCCCATTTTCCCCAATTTTTCCCATTTTTCCCCCAATTTTTTTCTCTTTTATTTTCCCCATTTTCCCCAATTTTTCCCTTTATTCCCCCAAATTTTTCCCCATTTTCCCCAAATTTTTTTCCGATTTCCCCAATTTTTCCCCTTTTATTTTTCCCAATTTTTCCCCAATTTTTTCCCTTTATTTTTCCCAATTTTTCCCTTTTATTTTCCCAATTTTTCCCCAATTTCTCCCCAAATTTTCCCTTTCTTTTCCCCCATTTTTCCCCTTTATTCTCCCCATTTTTCCCTTTTACTTTTCCCCATTTCCCCCAATTTTCCCCAAATTTTTTCCTCAATTTTTCTCCAATTTTCCCCCAATTTTCCCCCTTTGTTTTTCCCATTTTCCCCCAATTTTCCCAATTTTTTTCCTTTTTTCCAATTTTTCCCCAATTTTTTTCCCAATTTTTCCCTTATATTTTTCCCAATTTCCCCCCAATTTTCCCCAATTTCCCCCCAATTTCCCCCTCAATTTTCCTTTTTTTCCCCAATTTCTCCCCAATTTTTCCCCTTTTATTTTTCCCAATTTTTCCCAATTTTTTCCTTTTATATTCCCCATTTTCTCCCCATTTCCCCAATTTTCCCCCAATTTTTTCCCATTTTCCCAATTTTCCCCCAATTTCCCCCCCAATTTCCCCCCTTTTATTTTCCCAATTTCCCCCCCAATTTTCCCTTTTATTTTTCCCTTTTATTTTCCCAATTTCCCCCAATTTTTTTCCAGTTTTTCCCTGTTATTTTTCCCTAATTTTTTCCCTTTTATTTTTCCATAATTTCTTCCCAATTTTCCCCTCCATTTTCCCCAATTTTTCCCTTTTATTTTTCCCATTTTTCCCAATTTTTCCCTGTTATTTTTTCCCAATTTTTCCCTTTTATTTTTCCCCCTTTTCCCCCAATTTTTCTCCCTTTTATTCTTTCCCTTTTCTTTTTCCCAATTTCTTCCCTTTTATTTTTCCCAATTTTCCCCTTTTATTTTTCCCGATTTTTCCCAATTTCTCCCCAATTTTTTCCCTTTTATTTTTCCCAATTTTTCCCTTTATTTCCCCAATTTTTTCCCAATTTTCCCTTTGTTTCCCAATTTTCCAATTTTTTTCTCAATTTTTTCCCCAATTTTCCCCAACTTTTCCCAATTTCTTCCCAATTTTTCCCTTTTATTTTTCCCATTTTTCCCCATTTTTTCCCCAATTTTTCCCCAATTTTCCCCCAATTTTTCCCTTTTATTTTCCCAATTTTCCCCAATTTTTTCCTTTTACTTTTCCCAAATTTCCCCATTTTCCGCAAGTTTTGCCCAATTTTCCCTTTTATTTCCCCCAATTTTTCCCCAATCTTTTCCCATTTTTTCCCTTTTTTTCCCTTTTATTTTTCCCAATTTTTCCCCCAATTTCCCCAATTTTTCCCTTTTATTTTTCCCAATTTTTTCTCATTTTTTCCCAATTTTTTCTCAATTTTTTCCCAATTTTCTCCCCTTTTTTCCCCATTTTTCCCTTTTATTTTCCCCATTTTTCCCTTTATTTTTCCCAATTTTCCCCTTTTATTTTCCCCATTTTTCCCAATTTCTCCCCAATTTTTCCCTTTTATTTTTCCCATTTTTCCCCATTTTTCCCCAATTTTTCCCCAATTTTCCTTTTGTTTTCCCAATTTCCAATTTTTTCCTCAATTTTTTCCCCCAATTTTCCCCAACTTTTCCAATTTCTTCCCAATTTTTTCCCTTTTATTTTTCCCATTTTTCCCCATTTTTTCCCCAATTTTTCCCCAATTTTCCCCCAATTTTTCCCTTTTATTTTCCTAATTTTCCCCCAATTTTTCCTTTTTACTTTTCCCAAATTTTCCCAATTTTCCCCAAGTTTTGCCCAATTTTTCCCTTTTATTTCCCCCAATTTTTCCCCAATCTTTTCCCATTTTTTCCCTTTTTTCCCTTTTATTTTTCCCAATTTTTCCCCATTATTTTTCCCAATTTTTTGTCTTTTTTTTCCCAATTTTTCTCAATTTTTTCCCAATTTTCTCCCCTTTTTTCCCCATTTCCCCCCTTTTATTTTCCCCAATTTTCCCTTTTATTTTTCCCCGATTTTCCCAATTTCTTCCCAATTTTCCCCAATTTTTTCCCTTTTATTTTTCCCAATTTTTTCCCAATTTTTTCCCAATTTTTCCCTCGTATTTTCCCCAATTTTTTCCCAATTTCTCCCAAATTTTCCCTTTTCTTTTCCCCTCAATTTTCCCCTTTTTTTTTTCCCCATTTTCCCCCAATTTTTTTCCCAATTTTCCCCCAATTTTTTCCTTTTTACTTTTCCCAATTTTTCCCAATTTTTCCCAAGTTTTGCCCAATTTTCCCTTTTATTTCCCCCAATTTTTCCCCAATCTTTTCCCATTTTTTCCCTTTTTTCCCTTTTATTTTTCCCAATTTTTCCCCATTATTTTTCCCAATTTTTTGTCTTTTTTTTCCCAATTTTTTCTCAATTTTTTCCCAATTTTCTCCCCTTTTTTCCCCATTTCCCCCCTTTTATTTTCCCCAATTTTCCCTTTTATTTTTCCCAATTTTCCCACAATTTCTTCCCAATTTTCCCCAATTTTTTCCCTTTTATTTTTCCCATTTTTTCCCCCATTTCCCCCCAATTTTTCCCTTGTATTTTCCCCATTTTTTTCTCAATTTCTCCCCAAATTTTCCCTTTTCTTTTCCCCTCAATTTTCCCCTTTTATTTTTCCCCAATTTTCCTTTTTTTCCCATTTTCCCCAATTTTTCCCATTTTCCCCCCAATTTTTTCTCTTTTATTTTCCCCATTTTTTCCCCAATTTTTCCCAATTTTTCCCCAATTTTTCCCTTTTATTCCCCCAAATTTTTTTCCGATTTCCCCAATTTTTTCCCTTTTATTTTTCCCAATTTTTCCCCAATTTCTCCTAATTTTCCCCAATTTTCCCACAATTTCTTCCCAATTTTCCCAATTTTTCCCTTTTATTTTTCCCAATTTTTCCCTTTTATTTTTCCCAATTTTTTCCCAATTTCTCCCCAAATTTTCCCTTTTCTTTTCCCCCCATTTTCCCCTTTATTCTCCCCATTTTTCCCTTTTACTTTTCCCCATTTCCCCCAATTTTCCCCAAATTTTTTCCTCATTTTTTTCTCCAATTTTCCCCCAATTTTCCCCCATTTTCCCCCAATTTTTCCCCAAATTTTTTCCTTTTTTCCCAATTTTTTCCCCAAATTTTTTCCGATTTTTTTCCCAATTTTTTCCCTTATATTTTTCCCAATTTCCCCCCAATTTTCCCTTTTCTTTTTTCCTTTTCTTTTTCCCTTTTTTTCCCAATTTTTCCCAATTTTTTCCTTTTATATTTCCCCATTTTCTCCCCATTTTCCCCCAATTTTCCCCCATTTTTTTCCCATTTTCCCCACTTTTCCCCAATTTTTCCCCAATTTCGCCCCCAATTTTCCCCCTTTTATTTTTCCCAATTTTCCCCCAATTCTCCCTTTATTTTTCCCAATTTTCCCACAATTTCTTCCCAATTTTCCCCTCAATTTTTCCTGGTTTTCCCCAATTTTTTCCCTTTTATTTTTCCCCATTTTCCCCCATTTTTTCCCAATTTTTCCCTGTTATTTTTTCCTAATTTTTTCCCTTTTATTTTTCCCGATTTTCCCCAATTTTTCCATAATTTCTTCCCAATTTTCCCCTCCATTTTCCCCAATTTTTCCCTTTTATTTTTCCCATTTTTTCCCAATTTTTCCCTTTTATTTTTCCCAATTTTTTCCCTTTTATTTTTCCCAATTTTTCCCAATTGTTTCCCAATTTTTCCCTTTTATTTTTCCCAATTTTTCCCAATTGTTTCCCAATTTTTCCCTTTTATTTTCCCCAATTTTTTCCCAATTTCTCCCCAAATTTTCCCTTTTCTTTTCCCCTCAATTTTCCCCTTTTATTTTTCCCCATTTTTCCCTTTTATTTTCCCAATTTTCCCCCAATTTTTCCCTTTTACTTTTCCCAAATTTTCCCAATTTTCCCCAAGTTTTGCCCAATTTTTCCCTTTTATTTCCCCCCATTTTTCCCCAATCTTTTCCCATTTTTTCCCTTTTTTCCCTTTTATTTTTCCCAATTTTTTCTCAATTTTTTCCCCAAATTTTCCCTTTTCTTTTCCCCTCAATTTTCCCCTTTTATTTTTCCCCATTTTCCCCCAATTTTTCCTTTTTTTTCCCATTTTCCCCCCAATTTTTTCTCTTTTATTTTCCCCATTTTTTCCCCAATTTTTCCCAATTTTTCCCTTTTATTTCTCCCAAATTTTTCCCCATTTTTCCCCAATTTTTTCCCAATTTTCCCCAATTTTTTCCCTTTTATTTTTCCCAATTTTTTCCCTTTTATTTTCCCCAATTTTTTCCCAATTTTCCCTTTTGTTTTCCCAATTTCCCAATTTTTTTCCTCAATTTTTCCCCAATTTTCCCCAACTTTTCCCAATTTCTTCCCAATTTTTCCCTTTTATTTTTCCCAATTTCCCCAATTTTTCCCCCAATATTTCCCCCATTTTTTCCCCAATTTTTCCCCTTTTATTTTCCCAATTTTCCCCCAATTTTTTCCTTTTTAGTTTTCCCAAATTTTCCCAATTTTCCCCAAGTTTTGCCCAATTTTTCCCTTTTATTTCCCCCAATTTTTCCCCAATCTTTTCCCATTTTTTCCCTTTTATTTTTCCCAATTTTTCCCCAATTTTTTCCATTTTATTTTTCCCCAATGTTTCTTCCCATCTTTCCCCTAATTTTTTCCCTATTTTTCCCCTTTTTTCCCACTTTTTTCCCAATTTTTCCTTTTATTTTTTTCCCAATTTTTCCCTTGTCTTTTTCCCATTTTTTCCCATTTTCCCTTAATTTTTTCCTTTTTTTTCCCATTTTTTCTTTTTCCCATTTTTTCCCCATTTTTCCCTTAATTTTTTTCCTTTTTTTTTCCCATTTTCCCAATTTTTTTCCAATTTTTTTCCTTTTTTTCCCATTTTTTCCCAATCTTTTCCCTTTTGTTTACCCAATTTTTTCCTAATTTTCCACTTTTATTTTTCCCAATTTTCCCCAATTTTCCCCCACTTTTTTCCCTTTTATTTTATCCCAATTTTTTCCCAATTTTCCCCCCAATTTCCCCCAAGTTTTGCCCAATTTTTCCCTTTTATTTCCCCCAATTTTTCCCTTTTATTTTCCCAATTTTTCCCCAATCTTTTCCCAGTTTTTCCCTTTTTTTCCCTTTTATTTTTCCCAATTTTTCCCCCATTTCCCCCCAATTTTCCCTATTATTTTTCCCATTTTTTTTAATTTTTCCCAATTTTTTCTCAATTTTTTCCCAATTTTCTCCCCTTTTTTCCCCATTTTTCCCTTTTATTTTCCCAATTTCCCCCCCAATTTCCCCCCTTTTATTTTCCCCCAATTTTCCCTTTTATTTTTCCCGATTTTCCCACATTTTCTTCCCAATTTTCCCCAATTTTTTCCCTTTTCTTTTTCCCAATTGCTCCCCAATTTTCCCCCAATTTTTTCCCTTTTTTCTCAATTTTTTCCAATTTTTTTCCCTTTATTTTCTCCAATTTTTCCCCAATTTTTCCCTTTTTTCCCCAATTTCTCCCCAATTTTCCCCCAATTTTTTCCAATTTTTTTTCCTCAATTTTTTCCAATTTTTTCCTTTTATTTTCTCCAATTTTCCCCCAATTTTTCCCTTTTCTTTTCCCCAATTTCTCCCCATTTTTTCCCCAATTTCCCCCCAATTTTTGCCTTTTATTTCCCCCAATTTTCCCCCAATTTTTCCCTTTATTCTCCCCAATTTCTCCCCAATTTTCCCCCAATTTTTTCCTTTTTTTCTCAATTTTTTCCAATTTTTTCCCTTTTATTTTCTCCAATTTTTCCCCAATTATTCCCTTTTCTTTTCCCCAATTCCTCCCCATTTTTTCCCCAATTTTTCCCCAATTTCCCCCCAATTTTCCCCTTTTATTTTCCCCAATTTTTTCCCAATTTTCCCCCAATTTTTCCCTTTTATTTTTCCCAATTTCTCCCCAATTTCTTCCCAATTTTTTCTGAATTTTTCCCCCAATTTCCTGCATTTTTTGCCTTTTATTTTCCCCCAATTTTTCCCTTTATTCTCCCAATTTCTTCCCAATTTTTCCCAATTTTCCCCCTTTTATTTTCCCCTTTTTTTTTCCAATTTTTTCCCCAATTTTCCCCCAATTTTTTCCCATTTTTTCCCTTTTATTTTCCCCAATTTTCCCCTTTCATTTTTCCCGATTTTTCCCTTTATTCTCCCCATTTTTCCCTTTTATCTTCCCCAATTTTCCCCCAAATTTTCCCCTTTTATTTTCTCTTTTTTTTCTCAATTTTTCCCTTTTATTTTTTCCTAATTTTCCCAATTTTCCCCCAATTTCTTCCCAATTTTTTCTCAAATTTTCCCACTTTTTTCCCAATTTTCTCCCAATTTTTCCCCTTTTTTCCCTTTTATTTTTTACCAATTTTTTCCTTTTATTTTTCCCAATTTCCCCCAATTTTCCCCCAATTTTCCCCCAATTTTTCTCTTTTATTTTCCCCATTTTTTTCCCCAATTTTTCCCTTTTATTCCCCCAAATTTTTCCCCATTTCCCCCAAATTTTTTTCCGATTTCCCCAATTTTTCTCTTTTATTTTTTCCCATTTTCCCCAATTTTTTCCCCAATATTTCCCTTTTATTTTCCCCAATTTTTCCCTTTTCTTTTCCCCAATTGCTCCCCAATTTTCCCCCAATTTTCTTCCTTTTTTTTCCCTTTTATTTTCCCCAATTTTTTCCCTTTTATTTTTCCCGAGTTTTCCCAATTTTCCCCCAATTTTCCCCCAATTTCCCCCCTTTTATTTTTCCCAATTTTCCCCCAATTTTCCCTTTTATTTTTCCCGATTTTCCCACAATTTCTTCCCAATTTTCCACAATTTTTTCCCTTTTATTTTTCCCAATTTTTCCCAATTTCCCCCCAATTTTCCCTTTTATTTTTCCCCATTTTCCCCCAATTTTTCCCCCAATTTTTCCCCAATTTTTTCCCTTTATTCTCCCCATTTTCCCTTTTATTTTTTCCCTTTTATTTTTCCCAATTTTTTCCCTTTTTCCCCCAATATTTCTCTTTTATTTTTCCCTTTTGTTTTTCCCAATTTTCCCCAAAATTTTTTCCATTTTTTTCCAATTTTTGGCCTTTTATTTTTCCCAATTTTTGGCCTTTTATTTTTCCCAATTTTTTCCCTTTTATTTTCCCCATTTCCCCCCAATTTTTTCCCATTTTTTCCCTTTTATTTTTCCCTTTGATTTTTCCCCAATTTTCCCCCAATATTTCCCCAAATTTCTCCTTTATTCTCCCCAATTTTCCTCCAATTTTCCCTTTTATTTTCCCCATTTTTTCCCCAATTTCTTCCCTTTTATTTTTCCCAATTTTTCCCTTTTATTTTTCGCAATTTTTTCCTTTTATATTTCCCCATTTTCTCCCCATTTTCTCCCAATTTTCCTCCCGATTTTTTCCCAATTTTTCCCAATTTTTCCACAATTTTTCCCCCAATTTTTCCCTTTTATTTTTCCCAATTTCTTCCCCAATTTCCTGCAATTTTTGCCTTTTTTTTTCCCCAACTTTTCCCCTTTATTCCCCCAATTTTCCCCATTTTTTCCCCCATTTCTCCCCCCCGAGTTCAGGTCTCACCTTTGCCCAGTGGGGTCTCCCCCCGTGCCTGCGCATGATCCCCTCGTAGAGCTGCCAATAACGGCCCCGCGGCGCCTCCCGCCCGTACGGCCTGGGGGAATGCATGGGATCTGGTCAGGGATCCACCCTGGGGGATCCACCCCTCTGGGATCCACTCAGGGGATTTGGGATCCTGGGATCCACCCCTGGGAACGACCCTGGGAATTTGGGATCCTTGGATCCACCCCTGGGATCTGCCAATAGCGGCCCCGCGGCGCCTCCCGCCCGTACGGCCTGTGGGGAATGCATGGGATCTGGGATCCACCCTGGGATCCACCCCATTGAATTTGGGATCTACCCCTGGGAACGACCCCAGGAATTTGGGATCCTGGGATCCACACCCTGGGATCTGCCAATAGCGGCCCCGCGGCGCCTCCCGCCTGTATGGCCTGGGGGGAAATGGGGATGGGATCTGGTCAGGGATCACCCTGGGAAATCCACCCCTCTGGGATCCACCCCGTGGGATCCACCCCTCTGGGATCCACCCAGGGGATTCAGGATCCTGGGATCCACCCCTGGGATCAACCCCGGGAATTTGGGATTCTGGGAAATCCACCCTGGGAACCACCCATGGATCCACCCATGGGATTTGGGATCCTGGGATCCACCCCTGGGAACAGCCCCGGGAATTTGGGAACCTGGGATCTGCCAATAGCGGCCCCGCGGCGCCTCCCGCCCGTACGGCCTGGGGGGAACAGGGATGGGATCAGGGATCCACCCTGGGATCCATCTTGGGATCCACTCCAGGAATTTGGGATTCTGGGAAATCCACCCTGGGATCTGCCAATAGCGGCCCCGCGGCGCCTCCCGCCCGTATGGCCTGCAGGGAATGCATGGGATCAGGGATCCACCCTGGGTGCTTGGGATCCTGGGATCCACCCCTGGGAATGACCCCGGGAATTTGGGATCCTGGGAAATCCACCCCGGGATCCACCAATAGCAGCCCCTCCTGCCCATATGGCCTGGGGAGAATGGGGATGGGATCAGGGATCCAGCCTGGGATCCATCCCTGGGATCCAGCCTGGGATCCACTCTGGGGGTTTGGGAACCTGGGATGCACCCCTGGGAATTCGGGAACCTGAGAAATCCACCCTGGGAACGACCCTGGGAATTTGGGATCCTGGGATCCACTCCTGGGATCCACCAATAGTGATGCCTCCCATCCATACGGCCTGGGGGGAACGGGATGGGATCTGGGATCCACCCTGGGGTCCACCCTGGGGATTTGGGATCCTGGGATCGGGATGGGTTTGGGATCCCAGGAGTGGGAGCTGGAATCAGCCGAATCCACCCTGGGATCCACCCTGGGAATCTCGGGATCCTGGGAATTCCACCCTGGGAATAACCCCCGGGATTTGGGATCCTGGGATCCACCCCCAGATCCACCCTGGGGATTTGGGATCCTGGGTTTCCTCCCCAGATCCACCCTGGGATCCACCCTGGGAATTTGGGATCCTGGATTTCCTCCCCAGATTCCACCCTGGGATTTTGGGATCCCGGGATCGGGATGGGTTTGGGATCCTGAATCAGCTGAATCCACTCCCGGGATCCACCCTGAGAATTCGGGATCCTGAGGAAGGGATGGGTTTGGGATCGTGGGGTTGGGATCAAGAATCTGCTGGGTCCACCTTGGGATCCACCCCTGGGATCCACCCTGGGAATTGGGGATCCCAGGATTTGGGAATCAGCCGGATCCACCCCGGGATCCACCCCCAGGATATTTGGGAATCCCAGGATCCAAGCCCAGATCCACCCCAGGATCCATTCTGGGAATTCGGGATCCTGGATTTCCCCCCCCCCCCCCCCCGATCCACCCCTGGGATCCACTCTGGGAGTTTGGGATCCTGGGAAATCCACCCCCAGATCCACTCCAGGAATTCGGGATCCTGAGGAAGGGATGGGTTTGGGATCACGGGGTTGGGATCAGGAATCTGCTGGGTCCACCTTGGGAACCACCCCTGGGATCCACCCTGGGGATTTGGGATCCTGGATTTCCCCCCCAGATCCACCCCGGGATCCACTCTGGGAATTCAGGATCCTGGGATTGGGATTCCACCGGATCCAGCGCTGGATCCTTGGATCCAACTGATTCCCAATCCTGACCCCAAGATCTCAAATTCCCAGAGTGGATCCTGGGGATGGATCTCAGCGCTGGATCCTTGGATCCAACTGATTCCCAATCCCAATCCCGGGATCTCGAATTCCCAATCTGGGTTCTGGGATCCTGAATTCCCAGAGTGGATCCCAGAGTGGATTTCTCGGGGTGGATCTCAGCACTGATTCCTGCTCCCAGCTTTCCAAATTCCCAGAGTGGATCCCAGGGGTGGCTCTCAGCCCTGGATCCTTGGATCCGGCTGATTCCCAATCCCAATCCCAGGATCTCGAATTCCCAGAGTGGATCCTGGAATCCTGACTTCCCACAGTGGATCCCGGGGCTGGATTTCCCAGGCTGGATCTCAGCACTGATTCCCACTCCTGGCTTCCCGAACTCCCCGTGTGGATCCCATAGATGGATCCCAGAGTGGATGCTGGGGGTGGATTTCTCAGAATGGATCCCATGGGTGGATCTCAGCACTGGATCCTTGGCTCTGCCTGATTCCCAATCCCAGGATCTCGAATTCCCAGAGTGGATCCTGGGGCTGGATCCCAGAATGGATTTCTCAGGGCAGGTCCAGCCAATTCCTGCTCCTGGCTTCCCAAAGTCCTGGAGTGGATCCCAGGGATGGATCCCAGCGCTGGATCCTTGGATCTGCCTGATTCCCAATCCCAATCCCAGGATCTCGAATTCCCAGAGTGGATCCCTGGGCTGGATTTCTTGGGGTGGATCCTTGGATTCAAGGATCCGGCTGATTCCCAATTCCAAGATCTCAAATTCCCAGAGTGGATCCCGGGGCTGGATTTCTCAGGGTGGATCCCAGCACTGATTCCCACTCCTGGCTCCCCAAACTCCCAGAGTGGATCCCAGGGCTGGATCCCGGAGTGGATCCCAGGGATGGCTCTCAGCCCTGGATCCTTGGCTCTGCCTGATTCCCATTCCCAATCCTAATCCCAGGATCTCGAATTCCCAGAGTGGATCCCAGAGTGGATTTCTCAGGGTGGATCCGGCCAAATCCCGCTCCTGGCTTCCCAAACTCCCAGAGTGGATCCTGAGGTGAATCCCAGAGTGGATCCCAGGGGTGGATCTCAGCACTGGATCCTTGGATCCGGCTGATTCCCAATCCCAGGATCTCGAATTCCCAGAGTGGATCCCAGAGTGGATTTCTCAGGGCTGGATCCATCCAATTCCCCAACTCCCAGAGCGGATCCCAGGTTTGGATTTCCTGGGGTGGATCCAGCGCCAATTCCAGCTCCTGCCTTCCCCAATCTCCCGGAGTGGATCCCAGGGCTGGATCCCAGAGTGTATCCTTGGATCTGCCCGATTCCCAATCCCAGGATCTTGAATTCCCACCATGGATCCCAGAGTGGATTTCTCGGGGCAGATCCATCCAATTCCCAAACTCCTGGAGCAGATCCCGGGGCTGGATCTCAGCACTGGATCCTTGGATCTGCCTGATCCCCAATCCCGATCCCAATCCCAGGATCTCAAATTCCCCGAGTGGATCCCAGGGTTGGATCTCAGAATGGATTTCCCGGGGTGGATCCCAGCACCAATCCCCACTCCTGGCTTCCCCAACTCCCGGAGTGGATCCCAGGGATGGATCTCAGCACTGGATCCCAGAGTGGATTTCTCGTGGCAGATCCACCCAATTCCCAATCTCCTGGAGCGGATCCCAGAGTGGCTTTCCCAGGCTGGATCCACCCAATTCCCAATCTCCTGGAGCGGATCCTGGGGCTGGATCCCACTGTGGATCCCAGAGTGGATTTCCCGGGCTGGATCCACCCAATTCCCATTTCCCAGAGCGGATCCCGGGGCTGGATCCCACTGTGGATCCCAGAGTGGATTTCTCGTGGCAGATCCACCCAATTCCCATCTCCCAGAGTGGATCCCAGAGTGGCTTTCCCAGGCTGGATCCATCCAATTCCCCATCTCCCGGGGTGGATCCCGCATTTGGATTTCCTGGGGTGGATCCCAGCGCAGATTCCCGCTCCTGCCTTCCCCAATCTCCCGGAGTGGATCCCGGAATAGATCCCAGGGGTGGATCTCAGCACTGGATCCTTTGATCTGCCTGATTCCCAATCCCAAGATCTCGAATTCCCAGAGTGGATCCTGGGGCTGGATCCCAGCACAGATTCCCACTCCCGGCTTCCCAAACTCCCAGAGTGGATCCCAGGGATGGATCTCAGCACTGGATCCTTGGATCCGGCTGATTCCCAATCCCAATTCCAAGATCTCAAATTCCCAGAGCGGATCCTGGAATCCTGAATTCCCACAGTGGATCCCGGGGCTGGATTTCTCGGGGTGGATCCCAGCACTGATTCCCACTCCTGGCTCCCCAAATTCCCAGAGTGGATCCCGGGGCTGGATCCCAGAGTGGATGCTGGGGGTGGATTTCTTGGGGTGGAACCTGGGGCTGGATCTCAGCACTGGATCCTTGGATCTGGCTGATTCCCAATCCTGATCCCAATCCCAAGATCTCAAATCCCCAGAGTGGATCCCAGGGCTGGATCCTTGGATTCCGGGATCCTGGGATCCTTCCCAAACCCAATCCTGGGATCTCGAATTCCCAAAGCGGATCCTGGGATCCTGACATCCCCGAGTGGATCCCCGAGTGGATCCCCGAGTGGATCCTTGGATCTGCCCGATTCCCAATCCCAGGATCTTGAATTCCCACCATGGATCCCAGAGTGGATTTCTCGGGGCAGATCCATCCAATTCCCAAACTCCTGGAGCAGATCCCGGGGCTGGATCTCAGCACTGGATCCTTGGATCTGCCTGATCCCCAATCCCGATCCCAATCCCAGGATCTCGAATTCCCGGAGTGGATTTCTCAGGGTGGATCCATCCAATTCCCAAACTCCCAGAGTGGATCCTGGGGCTGGATCCCAGAGTGGATCCTTGGCTCTGCCTGATTCCCAATCCCAGGATCTCAAATTCCCAGAGTGGATCCCAGAGCGGATTTCTCGTGGCAGATCCCTCCAATTCCCCATCTCCCTGAGCAGATCCCAGAGTGGATTTCTCATGGCAGATCCACCCAATTCCCCAATTCCCAGAGCGGATCCCAGAGCGGATTTCCCAGGCTGGATCCATCCAATTCCCAATCTCCCGGAGCGGATCCCGGGGCTGGATCCCACTGTGGATCCCAGAGTGGATTTCTCAGGGCAGATCCACCCAATTCCCATCTCCCAGAGCGGATCCCAGAGTGGATTTCCCAGGCTGGATCCACCCAATTCCCCAATTCCCAGAGCGGATCCCGGGGCTGGATCCTACAGTGGATCTCAGCACTGGATCCTTGGATCTGCCTGATTCCCAATCCCGGGATCTCGAAATCCCAGAGCGGATCCCAGAGTGGATTTCTCAGCACTGGATCCATCCAATTCCCAATCTCCTGGAGCAGATCCCGCGTTTGGATTTCCTGGGGTGGATCCCAGCGCCGATTCCCACTCCTGGCTACCCAAACTCCCACAGTGGATCCCAGGGATGGATCTCAGCACTGGATCCCAGAGTGGCTTTCTCAGGGCAGATCCATCCAATTCCTCATTTCCTGGAGAGGATCCCAGAGTGGATTTCTTGGGCTGGATCCACCCAATTCCCCAATTCCCAGAGCGGATCCCATGGGTGGATTTCCCAGGCTGGATCCACCCAATTCCCCAATTCCCAGAGCGGATCCCAGAGCGGATTTCTCGGGCTGGATCCACCCAATTCCCAAACTCCCACAGCGGATCCCAGAGTGGATTTCTTGGGCTGGATCCATCCAATTCCCCATCTCCCAGAGCGGATCCCAGAGTGGATTTCCTGGGCTGGATCCACCCAATTCCCATCTCCCAGAGCGGATCCCGGGGCTGGATCCCACTGTGGATCCCAGAGTGGATTTCTCGTGGCAGATCCCTCCAATTCCCCAACTCCCAGAGCAGATCCCGCAGGTGGATTTCCCAGGCTGGATCCACCCAATTCCCCATCTCCCGGAGCGGATCCCAGAGTGGATTTCCCAGGCTGGATCCACCCAGTTCCCATCTCCCGGAGCAGATCCCGGGGCTGGGTCCTACAGTGGATCCCAGAGTGGATTTCTCGTGGCAGATCCACCCAATTCCCCATCTCCCGGGGTGGATCCCGCGTTTGGATTTCCCGGGGTGGATCCAGCGCTGATTCCCGCTCCTGCCTTCCCCAACCTCCCAGAGTGGATCCCTGGGCTGGATTTCTTGGGGTGGATCCTTAGATTCAAGGATCTGGCTGATTCCCAATCTGGATCCTGGAATCCTGAATTCCCAGAGTGGATCCTGGGGCTGGATTTCCCAGGGTGGATCCCAGCACTGATTCCCACTCCTGGCTTCCCAAACTCCCGGAGCGGATCCCAGGGCTGGATCCCAGAGTGGATTTCTCGGGGCAGATCCACCCAATTCCCCATCTCCCGGAGCGGATCCCGCGGGTGGATTTCCCGGGCTGGATCCACCCAATTCCCAATCTCCTGGAGCAGATCCCAGGGCTGGATCCCAGAGTGGATTTCCCAGGCTGGATCCACCCAATTCCCCAATTCCCGGAGCGGATCCCGGGTTTGGATTTCCCGTCCCACCTGTACATGATGACGTTGATGTAGCAGGAGTCGCGCTGGAAGCAGGGGCTGAGCGGGATCCGGTCGCGGCGGCAGAAGCGGATCTCCACCGGGAAATGCGCGCCCAGGCCCGGCTCCGCCGCCAGCGCCGCCCGCAGCTCCAGCAGCGCCGCCCGCGCACGACCGCTGACCAAAAACAGAGAGAGAAATGGGAAATGGGATCGGGAATGCCGGAAACGCGCGGGGAGAGCGGCACGGGATGGGCTGGGAATGGGCTGGGAATGGGCTGGGAATGGGCTGGGAATGGTCAGGAATGGTCTGGGATCTGGAGGGATCTCCAGCCCATGGAATTCCAGGTTTTCCTGGGAATGGTCGGGAATGGTGGGGAATGGTCAGGAATGGCCTGGGATCTGCAGGGATCTCCAGCCCATGGAATTCTGGGAGTGTTCTGGGAATGGTTGGGAATGGGCTGAAATGGGTTGGGAATGGTCGGGAATGGTCTGGGAATGGTTGGGAATGGTCTGAAATGGTCGGGAATGTTCTGGAATGTTCTTCATGTGGGATCACACAGGGGATCCGGGGTCTGGGACAGGATGGGTTTGGGATCCTGGGCTTGGGACCTGCAGGGATCCCCAGCCCATGGAATTCCTGGTTTTCCTGGGAATGGTCAGGAGTGGTCGGGAATGGTCGGGGAAGGGTCTGGAACGCTCTGGAATGTTCTGGAATGTTCTTCACATGGGATCACAGGGGATCTGGGGTTTAGGATGGGGTTGGGATCTGGAGGGATCTCCAGCCCATGGAATTCTGGGAATGGTCCGGAATGGTCTGGAATGGTCTGGAATGTGGGGGGACACACAGTGGATCTGGGGTTTGGAGCGGGATGGGCTTGGGACCTGCAGGGATCTGCGTTCTAAAGAATTCCAGGTTTTCCTGGGAATGGCCTGGGAATGGTCGGGAATGGTTCAGGAATGTTCTGGAATGTGGGATCACAGGGGATCCGGGATTTAGGATGAGGATGTGATCTAGGGGGATCTCCAGCCCGTGGAATTCTGGGAATGTTCTGGACTGGTCTGGACTGGTCTGGACTGGTCTGGAATGTGGGATCACAGGGATCTGGGGTTTGGGATGGGGTTGGGATCCTGGGCTTGGGATCTGCAGGGATCTCCAGCCCATGGAATTCCTGGTTTTCCTGGGAATGGTCGAGGAATGGTCGGGAATGGTCAGGAATGGGCTGGGAATGGGCTGGGAATGGGCTGGGAATGGTCGGGAACGTTCTGGGATGTTCTTCCCATGGGATCACTCGGGGGATCTGGGGTTTGGAGCGGGATGGGTTTGGGATCCTGGGCTTGGGATCTGCAGGGATCCCCATGGAAATCATCCCGGTGGGAATGGTGAACCCGATCCATGATCCAGGGATCATGGAATTCCCACAGGAATTCACCACCGGGATCAGGGAATTCCCATGGGAATGGGCCCAGTCCTGGACTGGGATCTGGGAATTCCCATGGAAAAGCACTGGGATTTGGGAATTCCATGGGAATGGAGTGGGATCTGGGAATTCCCAAGGAAAAGGACCAGGATTTGGGAATTACATGGGCATGGCCCAGTCCTGGGATTCCATGGGCATGGCCCAGTCCTGGACTGGGATCAGGGGATTCCCATAGGAATGGACTGGAATTTGGGAATTCCCATGGGATTGAACCGGGATCTGGGGATGGGTTACATGGGCACGGCCCAGTCCTGGACTGGAATTTGGGAATTCCCGTGGAAAAGGGCCGGGATCAGGGAATTACATGGGCACGGCCCAGTCCTGGACTGGGATTTGGGAATTCCCATGGGATTGAACCCGGATTTGGGAATTCCCGTGGGATTGAACCGGGATTTGGGGATTACATGGGCACGGCCCAGTCCTGGACTGGGATCTGGGAATTCCCATGGAAAAGCACCAGGATTTGGGAATTCCATGGGCACGGCCCAGTCCTGGACTGGGATCAGGGATTTCCCGTGGGATTGAACCCGGATTAGGGAATTCCCATGGAAAAGGGCCAGGATCAGGGAATTCCCGTGGAAAAGGGCCGGGATCAGGGAATTCCCGTGGGATTGAACCGGGATTTGGGGATTACATGGAAACGGCCCAGTCCTGGACTGGGATCAGGGAATTCCCATGGAAAAGGGCTGGGATTTGGGAATTACATGGGCACGGCCCAGTCCTGGACTGGGATCAGGGAATTCCCATGGAAAAGGGCCGGGATTTGGGAATTACATGGGCACGGCCCAGTCCTGGACTGGGATCAGGGAATTCCCATGGGATTGAACCGGGATCAGGGAATTCCCGTGGGATTGAACCGGGATTTGGGGATGGGTTACATGGGCACGGCCCAGTCCTGGACTGGATTTTGGGAATTCCCATGGAAAAGGGCCGGGATCAGGGAATTACATGGGCACGGCCCAGTCCTGGACTGGGATCAGGGAATTCCCATGGAAAAGGGCCGGGATTTTGGGAATTCCCATGGAAAAGGGCCGGGATCAGGGGATTACATGGGCACGGCCCAGTCCT
Source organism: Agelaius phoeniceus (assembly GCF_051311805.1). Classification (NCBI taxonomy): domain Eukaryota; kingdom Metazoa; phylum Chordata; class Aves; order Passeriformes; family Icteridae; genus Agelaius; species Agelaius phoeniceus. Next base: position 1,798,384 of record NC_135267.1, on the reverse strand, counting down.
GGACTGGAATTTGGGAATTCCCGTGGGATTGAACCGGGATCTGGGAATTCCCATGGGAATGAACCAGGATTTGGGGATGGATTACATGGGCACGGCCCAGTCCTGGACTGGATTTTGGGAATTCCTGTGGGATTGAACCAGGATTTGGGGATTACATGGAAACGGCCCAGTCCTGGACTGGGATCAGGGAATTCCCATGGGAAAAGGGAGCAGGATCCAGGAATGATGGGAATTACATGGGAATGGACTGGGATTTGGGAATTCCCATGGAAAAGGGCCGGGATTTGGGAATTCCCGTGGGGATGAACCAGGATTTGGGAATTAAATGGGAATGGGCCCAGTCCTGGACTGGGATCATGGAACTCCCATGGGAATGAACCGGGATCGGAGAATTAAATGGGAATGGGCCCAGTCCTGGACTGGGATCTGGGAATTCCCATGGAAAAGGGCTGGGATCTGGGAATTCCCGTGGGATTGAACCGGGATTAAGGAATTCCATGGGAACGGCCCAGTCCTGAACTGGAATTTGGGAATTCCCGTGGGAATGAACCCGGATTTGGGAATTCCCGTGGGAATGAACCGGGATCAGGGAATTACATGGGGACGGCCCAGTCCTGGACTGGAATTTGGGAATTCCCATGGAAAAGGGCTGGGATCAGGGGATTCCATGGGCACGGCCCAGTCCTGGACTGGGATCAGGGAATTCCCGTGGGATTGAACCCGGATTAGGGAATTACATGGGAACGACCCAGTCCTGGACTGGGATGTGGGAATTCCCATGGGAATGGACTGGGATCAGGGAATTCCCATGGAAAAGGGCCGGGATTTGGGGATGGATTCCATGGGAACGGCCCAGTCCTGGACTGGGATCAGGGAATTTCCATGGGAATTGACTGGGATCTGGGAATTCCCAAGAGAATGGGCCCGGTCCTGGACTGGAATTTGGGAATTCCCATGGAAAAGGACCAGGATTTGGGGATGGGTTACATGGGCACGGCCCAGTCCTGGACTGGGATCTGGGAATTCCCGTGGGATTGAACCGGGATTTGGGAATTCCATAGGGATGGCCCAGTCCTGAACTGGATTTTGGGAATTCCCGTGGAAAAGGGCCGGGATCAGGGAATTCCCATGGGATTGAACCGGGATTTGGGGATGGATTACATGGGCACGGCCCAGTCCTGGACTGGGATCTGGGAATTCCCGTGGGATTGAACCGGGATCAGGGAATTCCCATGGGAACGGCTCAGTCCTGAACTGGAATTTGGGAATTCCCGTGGAAAAGGGCCAGGATTTGGGGATTACATGGGAATGTCCAAATCCCAGACTGGGATCATGGAATTCCCATGGGAATGAACCAGGATTTGGGGATGGATTACATGGGGACGGCCCAGTCCTGGACTGGAATTTGGGAATTCCCATGGAAAAGGAGAAGGATCTGGGAATTATGGGAATTGCATGGGAATGGACCCAGATCCGGGAATTTCCATGGGAGTGGCCCAATCCTGGACTGGGATCCGGGAATTCCCATGGGGATGAACCAGGATTTGGGAATTAAATGGGAATGGGCCCAATCCTGGATTGGGATCATGGAATTCCCTTGGGAATGAACTGGGATCTGAGAATTAAATGGGAATGGGCCCAGTCCTCGACTGGAATTTGGGAATTCCCATGGGAATGAACCAGGATTCAGGAATTCCATGGGGATGGCCCAGTCCTGGACTGGGATCAGGGAATTCCCATGGAAAAGGACTGAGATTAGGGGATTACATGGGAATGGCCCAGTCCTGAACTGGAATTTGGGAATTCCTGTGGAAAAGGGCCGGGATTTGGGAATTCCCATAGGATTGGACCGGGATTTGGGGATTACATGGGCACGGCCCAGTCCTGGACTGGGATCTGGGAATTCCCAAGGAAAAGGGCCAGGATTTGGGGATTACATGGGAATGTCCAAATCCCAGACTGGGATCAGGGAATTCCCGTGGGATTGAACCGGGATCATGGAATTCCCATGGAAAAGGGCTGGGATCAGGGGATGGATTACATGGGCACGGCCCAGTCCTGGACTGGGATCTGGGGATTCCCATGGAAAAGGGCCGGGATCAGGGATTTCCCGTGGGATTGAACCCGGATTAGGGAATTCCCATGGAAAAGGGCCGGGATCAGGGAATTCCCATGGATAAGGGCCGGGATTTGGGAATTACATGGGAATGGCCCAGTCCTGGACTGGGATCATGGAACTCCCATGGGAATGAACCGGGATCTGAGAATTAAATGGGAATGGGCCCAGTCCTGGACTGGGATTTGGGAATTCCCGTGGAAAAGGGCCAGGATTTGGGGATTACATGGGAATGTCCAAATCCCAGACTGGGATCATGGAATTCCCATGGGAATGAACCAGGATTTGGGGATGGATTACATGGGGACGGCCAAGTCCTGGACTGGAATTTGGGAATTCCCGTGGGATTGAACCCGGATTAGGGAATTACATGGGCACGGCCCAGTCCTGGACTGGAATTTGGGAATTCCCATGGGATTGAACCGGGATCAGGGGATGGGTTACATGGGCACGGCCCAGTCCTGGACTGGAATTTGGGAATTCCTGTGGGAATGAACCAGGATCAGGAAATTCCCATGGAAAAGGGCCGGGATGTGGGGATTACATGGGCACGGCCCAGTCCTGGACGTGCTGGCGGAAGCGGCACTCGTAGTTGAGGATGCGGTGGCTGCGGCCGACGCTCTCCTGGCGGGAGCTGAACAGGAGCCGGAAGAAAACGCGGTTGATCCAAACCACCAGGCCCGGGAAAAAGGTGCTGCAATAAAAGGGGGGGAAAAAATAACCAAAAAAATGGGAATTTAGCCCTAAAAAAATGGGAATTCAGCCCCCAAAATGAGGGAATTCAGCCCCCCATAAAATGGGAATTCAGCCCCCAAAAACGGGAATTCAGCCTCAAAAAATCAGGAATTCAGCCCCCCAAAAAATGGGAATTCAGTCCTCCAAAAAAGGGGAATTCCTTCCCAAAAAAAGGGGAATTCAGCCCTAAAAAAATCCCGGGAATTCAGCACCCACAAAAATGGGAATGCAGCCCCCCCAAAAACCCGGGAATTCCTTCCCAAAAAAATGGGAATTCAGCCCCTAAAAAAAACCCTTGGAATTCAGCCCCGGAAAAAAACCCGAAAATTCAGCCCCCAAAAATGGGAATTCCTTCCCCAAAAAACCAGGATTTCAGCCCCCAGAAAACTAGGATTTCAGCCCCCCCAAAATGGGAATTCAGCCCCCAAAAAAACCCGGGAATTCAGCCCCCCAAAAAAGGGGAATTCAGCCCCCAAGAAAATGGGAATTCAGCCCCCCAAAAAATAGGAATTCAACCCCCAAAAAAACAGGAATTCAGCCCTAAAAAAACAGGAATTCCTTCCCAAAAAAATAGGAATTCATCACCCAAGAAAATGGGAATTCCTTCCCCCAAAAAAACAGGAATTCAGCCCTAAAAAACCCCTGGGAATTCAGGCCCCAAAAAACCCCAGGAATTCCTTCCCAAAAAAATGGGAATTCAGCCCCCTTAAAAAAGGGAATTCCTTCCCAAAAAATGGGAATTCAGCCCCCAGAAAAACAGGAATTCCTTCCCAAAAAATGGGAATTCAGCCCCCCAAAAAGACAGGAATTCAGCCCCCAAAAAAACGGGAATTCAGCCCCCAAAAAAACAGGAATTCCTTCCCAAAAAATGGGAATTCCTTCCCAAAAAAACCTTGGAATTCAGCCCCCCAAAAAATGGGAATTCAGCCCCCCAAAAAAGGGGAATTCCTTCCCAAAAACCGAGAATTCAGCCCTAAAAACCCTGGGAATTCAGCCCCCAAGAAAATGGGAATTCAGCCCCCCAAAATGGGAATTCCTTTCCAAAAAATGGGAATTCAGCCCCCCAAAAAGGGGAATTCCTTCAAAAAACCGGGAATTCCATCCCAAAAAAATGGGAATTCAGCCCCCAAAAAAACGGGAATTCAGCCCCCAAAAAAATGGGAATTCCTTCCCAAAAAACCTTGGAATTCAGGCCCCAAAAACATCTGGGAATTCAGTCCTAAAAAAACCCTGGGAATTCAGCCCCCCAAAAAATGGGAATCCAGCCCTAAAAAAATGAAAAAAAACGGGAATTCAGCCCCCCAAAAATGGGAATTCCTTCCCAAAAAAACGGGAATTCAGCCCCCAGGAAAAGGGGAATTCAGCCCCCCCAAAAAATGGGAGTTTAGCCCCCAAAAAACGGGAATTCCTTCCCAAAAAAAATGGGAATTCCTTCCCAAAAAAACGGGAATGCAGCCCCCCCAGAAAAATGGGAATTCCTTCCCCAAAAAAAAAGGGAATTCAGCCCCCCCAAAAATGGGAATTCAGCCCCCAAAAAATGGGAATTCAGTCTCCAAAAAAATGGGAATTCCTTCCCAAAAACGGGAATTCAGCCCCCAAAAACCAGGAATTCCTTCCCAAAAAAACCAGGAATTCAGCCCCCAGGAAAACGGGAATTCAGCCTCCAAAAAACTCCAAGAATTCAGCCCTAAAAAAACCGAGAATTCCTTCCCAAAAAAACCAGGAATTCAGTCCCCCCAAAAAATGGGAATTCCTTCCCAAAAAAATGGGAATTCAGCCTTAAAAATTATGGGAATTCAGCCCCCAAAAAAATGGGAATTCAGCCCCCAAAATGAGGGAATTCAGCCCCCCAAAAATGGGAATTCCTTCCCAAAAACCCAGGAATTCAGCCCCCCAAAAAATGGGAATTCAGCCCTAAAAAAACGAGAATTCCTTCCCAAAAAACCGGGAATTCAGCCCCCCCAAAAAAATAGGAATTCATCACCCAAGAAAATGGGAATTCCTTCCCAAAAAAAGGAGAATTCAGCCCTCCCCCCAAAAAATGGGAATTCAGCCCTAAAAAACCCCGGGAATTTCTTCCCAAAAAAACGGGAATTCAGCCCCTAAAAAAATGGGAATTCCTTCCCAAAAAACCCAGAAATTCAGCCCTAAGAAAACAGGAATTCCTTCCCAAAAAAACCCCGGGAATTCAGCCCCCAGAAAAATGGGAATTCCTTCCCAAAAAAACGGGAATTCAACCCTAAAAAAAACCCCGGGAATTCAGCCCCCCCAAAAATAGGAATTCAATCCCCAAAAAACCAGGAATTCCTTCCCAAAACAACCTTGGAATTCAGCCCCCAAAAAATGGGAATTCAGCCCCCCGAGAAACGGGAATTCCTTCCCAAAAAAAATGGGAATTCAGCCCTAAAAAACCTGGGAATTTACACCCCCCACCCCAAAAAAAACGGGAATTCCTTCCCAAAAACCGTCAATTCAGTCCCCCCCCCCAAAAAAGGGAATTTAGCTCTAAAAAAACGGGAATTCAGCCCCCAAAAAACCGGGAATTCCTTCCCAAAAAAATGGGAATTCAGCCCCCAAAAACCCAGGAATTCAGCCCCCAAAAACATCTGGGAATTCAGCCCTAAAAAAAACCTGGGAATTCAGCCCCCAAAAAAATGGGAATTCCTTCCCAAAAAACCTGGGAATTCAGCCCCCAAGAAAATGGGAATTCGGGCGCCTAGAAACGGGAATTCCTTCCCAAAAAACCGGAAATTCAGCTCCCCAAAAAAACAGGAATTAAACCCCCAAAAAATGGGAATTCCTTCCCAAAAAAAAAGGGAATTCAGCCCCCAAGAAAATGGGAATTCAGCCCCTCAAAATATGGGAATTCCTTCCCAAAACATCCTGCAAAAAAACCTGGGAATTCTTTCCCTAAAAGTCCCCCCCGAGGGGCAGGGAAAGGATCAGGGGATGCTGGGGGGGTTTGGGAATTCTGGGATTTGGGATTTTTGGGATTTGGGGTTTGGGATTTTTGGGATTTGGAATTTGGGTTTTGGAGTTTGGGATTCCTGGGATTTTTGGGGTTTGGGGGGTGGCATTTGGGATTTTTGGGATTTGGGATTTTTGGGATTTTTGGGATTTGGAATTTGGGATTTGAGGAGTTTGGGATTCTTGGGATTTTTGGGATTTGGGGTGCAGGATTTGGGATTTTTGGGATTTGGGGTTTGGGGTTTGGGAATTCTGGGATTTGGGGTTTGGGATTTTTGGGATTTGGAATTTGGGGAGTTTGGGATTCTTGGGATTTTTGGGATTTGGGGGCTGGGATTTGGAGTTTGGGGTTTGGGATTTTTGGGATTTGGAATTTGGGGTTTGGAGTTTGGGATTTGGAATTTGAGGAGTTTGGGATTCTTGAGATTTTTGGGATTTGGGGTGCAGGATTTGGGATTTTTGGGATTTGGGATTTGGAATTTGGGAAGTTTGGGATTCCTGGGATTTTTGGGATTTGGGGGCTGGGATTTGGGGTGCGGGATTTGGGATTTTGGGGATTTGGGATTTGGGCTTTTTGGGATTTAGACTTTGGGATTTGGAATTTGAGGAGTTTGGGATTCTTGGGATTTTTGGGATTTTGGGGTGCAGGATTTGGGATTTTTGGGATTTGGGGGCTGGGATTTGGGGTTTGGGATTTTGGGAATTCGGGGAGTTTGGGATTCCTGGGATTTTTGGGATTTGGGGGCTGGAATTTGGGATGCAGGATTTGGGATTTTTGGGATTTGGAAGTTGGGGAGTTTGGGATTCTTGGGATTTTTGGGATTTGGAAATTTGGGGTTGGGGTTTGGGATTTTTGGGATTTGGAATTTGGGGAGTTTGGGATTCCTGGGATTTTTGGGATTTTCGGGCTGGGATTTGGGGTGCAGGATTTGGGGTTTTTGGGAATTCCCTGGGAATTCGGGGACTCCAGTTTTCTTTTCCATCCCCAAATCCCATAAAAAATCCCTGGGGATGGATCCCGGAATCCCCAACACCTCCCCCTATTCCAGGCTGGGAAATTCCCTGGATTTGGCTTTTCCAGCCCCAAAAATTTCCCACGAATTCATCAAATTTGGGAATCGGGAAAATTCCTGGATTTGGCTTTTCCAGCCCCAAAAATTTCCACGAATTCATCAAATTTGGGACTTGGGAAAATTCCCTGGATTTGGGTTTTTTCCCAGCTGGAAAAATTCCAGGATTTCTGTGGACGCCAGGGGGCAGCAGAGCCCGAGCCGGGAACGCCCTCCCTGGGAAAGCTGCAATTCCCAGAATTCCCCCTTTGCCGGGAATGGGAACGCTCCCGAAAAAATCCCGAAAGATCCCAGCAAAAGGCGGGGGGGGAATGGGGATAAAAGTGGGATGGGAAAATCCCAATCCTGATCCCGATCCCAATCCCGACCCCGATCCTGATCCCAGCACTGATCCCAACCCCGATCCCAGTCCCAATCCTGATCCCAATCCTGATCCTGATCCTGATCCCGATCCCAATTCCAATCCTGATCTTGATTCCAATCCCGATCTCGATCTTGATCCTGATCCCAGCACTGATCCCAACTCTGATCCCGATCCCAACCCTGATCCTGACCCCAATCCCCATGAGCCCAACCCAATCCTCATCCCAATCCCAAACCCAGTCCTGATACTGATCCCAATTCCCAATCCCAATTCCGATCCCAATCCCAATCTGGATCCCAATCCTGACCCCAATGATCCCAATCCTGATCCCAATCCCATTCCCCTTCCTGATCCCATTCCTGATCCCAATCCCAATAATGAACTTGAACCCAATCCCAATCCCGATCCCAATCCCAATCCGAATCCCAATCCTGATCCCAATGATCACAGCCCCCATCCCAATCCTGACCCCAATTCTGATCCCCACCCTGATCCCAATGATCCCAATCCTGCTCCACATCCCAATCCCAACCCCCATCCTGATACTAATCCCGATCCTGATCCCAATCCCAAAACTGATCCTGACCCCAATCCCAATCCCGATCCCACCAATCCCCATCCCAATCCCGATCTGATCCCAATCCCAATCCCAATGCTCCCAATGCTGATCTCATTCCCAATCCCACTCTTGATCCCCATCCCAATCCCACTCTTGATCCCCATCCCAATCCCCATCCCGATCCTAATCCCAGTCCTGATCCCAACCTCAATCCCGATCCCAATCCCAATCCCGATCCCGACCCCAATCCGAATCCCAATCCTGATCCCAATGATCCCAGCCCCCATCCCGATCCTGACCCCAATGATCCCAACCCCAATCCCGGTACTAATCCCAACACTGATCCCAACCCTAATCCTGATCCCAATCCTGATCCCCACCCCGATCCCAATGAGCCCAATCCCAAACCCAATCCTGATCCTCATCCCGATCCTGATCCCAATCCCAAAACTGATCCCAACCCCAATCCCCATCCCCATTCCGACTGTGGTCCTGATCCCGACCCCGATCCCGATCCTGATCCTGACCCCGATCTTGATCCTGATCCCGATCCCAATCCCGTTCCCCTTCCTGATCCCATTCCTGATTCCAACCCCGATCATGATCCCAATCCCGATCCCAATAGTGAACTTGAACCCAACCCCAATCCCAATCCCGATCCTGATCCCGATCCCAATCGCGATCCTGACCCCAATGATCCCAATCCAGATCCTGACCCCAATGATCCCAATCTAGATCCCAATCCCAATCCTGACCCCGATCCCGATCCCAGTCCCAATCCTGATCCTGATCCCAATCCCAATCCTGATCCCCGCCCCGACCCCGATCCCAATGATCCCAATCCTGATCCCAACCCCAATCCCAATGAGCCCAACGATCCCAATCCTGATCCTCATCCCAATCCCAACCCCAATCCTGATACTGATCCCGATCCTGATCTCAATCCCAAAACTGATCCCGACCCCAATCCCCATCCCAATCCTGACCCCAATTCCAATCTGATCCCATCATTCCCAATCCCAATCCCGATCCTGATCCCAACCCCGATCCCAATGCTCCCAATGCTGATCTCATTCCCAATCCCACTCTTGATCCCCATCCCGGTCCTAATCCCAGTCCTGATCCCAACCTCGATGCCAACCCCAAACCCAATCCCAATCCCGATCCTGATCCAAATGGCAAACCTGATCCCAATGATCCCAACCCCAATCCCAATCCTGACCCCAATGATCCCAATCCCGGTACTAATCCCAACCGCGATCCCAACCCTGATCCTGATCCCAATCCTGATCCCAACCCCGACCCCGATCCCACTGATCCCAATCCTGATCCCAACCCCAATCCCAATGAGCCCAATCCCAATCCTGATCCTCATCCCAACCCCAATCCTGATACTAATCCCGATCCTGATCCCAATCCCAAAACTGATCCCATCCTCATCCCAATCCCAGTCCTGATCCTGACCCCGATCTTGATCCCAATCCCAGTCCCAGTCCCAATCCCAATCCCAATCCCGTTCCCCTTCCTGATCCCATTCCTGATTCCAACCCTGATCATGATCCCCAATCCCAATCTCAATCCCGATCTTGATGCCAACCCCAATCCCGACCCCAATCCCAGTCCGGATCTGGATCCCAATCCCAACCCCAATCCCAGTCCGGATCTGGATCCCAATCCCGACCCCAATCCCAATTCCAAACCCAACCCCAACCCCAATCCCGATCTCAATCCTGATCCCTGCCCCGACCCTGATCCCAATGATCCCACTGATCCAAATGATCCCAATCCTGATCCCATTCACAATCCCCATCCCGATCCTAATCCCAGACCTGATCCCAACCTCGATGCCAACCCCAAACCCAAACCCAATCCCAATCCTGATCCCAAACCCAATCCCAACCCCAATCCCAATGATCCCAATGATCCCAATCCCAATGATCCCAATGATCCCAATCCTGATCCCATTCCCATTCCCAATCCCAATCCCAGACCTGATCCCAACCTCGATGCCAACCCCAAACCCAATCCCAAACTCGATGCCAAACCCAATCCCGGTCCCAATCCTGATCCTGACCCCGATCTTGATTCTGATCCCAACCCCAATCCCCAATCCCAATGATCCCAATGCTGATCCCAATGATCCCAATGATCCCAATGCTGATCCCATTCCCAATCCCAATCCCAAACCCCAATCCCCATCCCAAACCCAATCCCAATCCCAATCCCAAACTAAATCCCAACCCAAATCCCAATCCCATCCCAATCCTGACCCCAATCTTGATCCTGATCCCGATCCCAATCATCCCAACCCTGATCCCATTCCCAGTCCCAATCCCGATCCCAATCCTAAACCCAATCCCGATCCCAATCCTAAACCCAATCCTGATCCCGATCCCGATCCTGCTGATCCCGACCCCGGCATTGGGAATTCTGGGGTTTGGAATTTTTGGGATTTGGGAGCTGGGATTTGGGATTTGCGCTGCGGGGTTTGGGATTTTTGGGATTTTTGGGATTTGAGGTTCGGGGTTTGGAATTTGGGGAGCTTGGGATTTTTGGGATTTTTGGGATTTTTGGGATTTGGGGGCTGGGATTTGGGGTGTAGGAATTGGGATTTTTGGGATTTGGAATTTGGGGTTTGGGGGATTTGGGATTTTTGGAATTTTGGAGATTTTTGGGATTTGGGATTTTTGATATTTTTGGGATTTTTGAGACTTTTGGAATTTAAGGTTTGGGATTTTGGGGATTTAGGGTTTAGGATTTGGGGGATTTTGGGGATTTAAGGTTTGGGATTTTGGGGATTTTGGGGATTTTTGCAATTTAAGGTTTGGGATTTGGGGATTTTTGGGATTTTTGGAATTTAAGGTTGGGGATTTTTGGGATTTTGGGGATTTAAGGTTTGGGATTTTGGGGTTTTGGGGATTTTTGGAATTTAAGGTTTCGGACTTTGGGAATTTTGGGAATTTTTGGAATTTACGGTTTGGGATTTTGGGGATTTTGGGGATTTTGCAATGTAAGGTTTGGGACTTCGGGGATTTTGGGGATTTTGGGGATTTTTGGGATTTTTGGGATTTTTGGAATTTAAGGTTTGGGATTTTGGGGATTTTGGGGATTTTGGGATTTTTGGGATTTTTGGAATTTAAGGTTTGGGATTTGGGGGATTTTGGGGATTTTTTGAATTTAAGGTTGGGGATTTTTGCGATTTTTGGGATTTAAGGTTTGGGATTTTTGGGATGTGGGAGCTGGGATTTGGGGTGTAGGATTTGGGATTTTTGGGATTTGGAATTTGGGGTTTGGAATTTGTGGGTTTGGGGTTTGGGATTTTGGGAGGGATTTTTGGAGTTTTTGGAACTTTTGGGATTTGGGGGCTGGAATTTGGGGTGTAGGATTTGGGATTTTTGGGATTTGGGGTTTTGGATCTGGGGTTTGGGGGATTTGGGATTTTTTGAATTTTGGAGATTTTTGGGATTTTGGGTTTGGGATTTTGGGGATTTTTGATATTTTTGGAATTTATGGTTTGGGATTTTGGGGATTTAGGGTTTAGGATTTGGGGGATTTTGGGGATTTAAGGTTTGGGATTTGGAGATTTTGGGGATTTTTGTGATTTTGGGGATTTTTGCAATTTAAGGTTTGGGATTTGGGGATTTTTGGGATTTTGGGGATTTAAGGTTTGGGACTTTGGGGATTTTGGGGTTTTGGGGATTTTTGGAATTTAAGGTTTGGGACTTTGGGAATTTTGGGAATTTTTGGAATTTAGGGTTTGGGATTTTGGGGATTTTTGGGACTTCGGGGATTTTGGGGATTTTTGGGATTTAAGGTTGGGGATTTTGGGGATTTTGGGGATTTTGGGGATTTTTGGGATTTTTGGAATTTAAGGTTCGGGATTTTTGGGATTTTTGGGGTTTTGCGGATTTTTGGGATTTAAGGTTTGGGGATTTTGGGGATTTTTGGGATTTGGGGTGTAGGATTTGGAATTTTGGGGATTTGGAGTTTGGGGTTTGAGGGATTTGGAATTTCTGGAATTTTGGAGATTTTGGGGATTTTTGATATTTTTGGGATTTAAGGTTTGGGATTTTCGGGATTTTTGGGATTTTTGGAATTTAAGGTTTTGGCTTTGGGGATTTTTGGGATTTTTGCAATTTAAGGTTTGGGATTTTGGGTATTTTTGGGATTTAAGGTTTGGGATTTTTGGGGATTTGGGATTTTTGGGGATTTTGGGAATTTAAGGTTTGGGATTTTTGGGGTTTTTGGGATTTCTGCAATTTAAGGTTTAGGATTTGGGGATTTTTGGGGATTTTTTGGGGGATGTTTGGGGATTTTTTGGGGGATATTTGGGGTTTTTTTTGTGTTTTCCCACCTGACCCAGAGCAGGAGCTGCAGCAGGTGATGTCCCACGGCGCAATCCCAGAACCAGCTCCACGAGGAGCGCGGGGGCTGCAAAGGAACACAGGGAGGGGATTTTGGGGGGATTTTTGGGAATTTTGGGATTCCAGGGATTTTAGGGACTTCAGGGATTTTTAGGGATTCGAGGGATTCCAGGGATTCGAGGGATTTCGGGGATTTTTAGGGATTTTTCGGGGATTTTTAGGGATTTTTTGGGATTTTTAGGGATTCCAGGGATTTTAGGGATTTCGGGGATTTGAGGAAAATTTGGGATTTTTAGGATTTCAGGGATTGGAGGAAAATTTGGGATTTTTAGGATTTTAGGGATTTCAGGGATTTTCAGAATTTTGAGGATTTTTGGGGTTTTTTGGGATTTCAGGAATTTTAGGGATTCCAGGGATTCGAGGGATTTCAGGGATTTTTGGGATTTCGGGAATTTTTAGAGATTTTTGGGATTTTAGCAATTTTTGGGGTTTTAGGAATTTTTAGGATTTCAGGGATTTTTTGGGTTTTAAGAATTTTTAGGATTTCAGGGATTTTAGGGATTTCAGGGATTTTTAGGGATTTTGGGGATTTTTAGAGATTTTTGGGATTTTAGCAATTTTTTGGGGTTTTAGGAATTTTTAGGATTTCAGGGATTTGAGGAAAATTTGGGATTTTTGGGATTTTAGGGATTTTTGGGATTTTGGGGACTTTGGGGATTTTAGGAATTTTTTGGGATTTCAGGGATTTTTTTGGATTTCAGAGATTTTAGGAATTTTTAGGAATTTTCAGGATTTCAGGGATTTTAGGGATTTTAGCAAATTTGGGGGACTTTGGGGATTTTAGGAATTTTTAGGATTTCTGGGATTTTTAGGGATTTCTGGGATTTTTAGAGGTTTTTGAGATTTTAGCAATTTTTGGGGTTTTAGGAATTTTTAGGATTTCAGGAATTTTTGGGATTTTTAGGATTTGAGAAAAATTTGGGATTTTCAGGATTTTTAGGGATTTCAGGGATTTTCAGAATTTTGGGGATTTCGGGGATTTTAGGAATTTTTTGGGATTTTAGGGATTCCAGGGATTTCAGGGATTTTTAGAGATTTTTGGGATTTTAGCAATTTTGGGGTTTTAGGAATTTTTAGGATTTCAGGGATTTTTAGGATTTCAGGGATTTGAGGAAAATTTGGGATTTTTAGGATTTTGGGGACTTTTGGGATTTTAGGGATTCAAGGGATTTCAGGGATTTTTAGGGATTTTTTGGGATTTTTAGAGATTTTTGGGATTTTAGCAATTTTTGGGGTTTTAGGAATTTTTAGGATTTCAAGGATTTTTGGGATTTCAGGGATTTTTAGGATTTCAGGGATTTGAGGAAAATTTGGGATTTTTGGGATTTCAGGGATTTTCAGAATTTTGGGGACTTTTGGGGACTTTTGAGATTTCGGGGATTTTAGGAATTTTTTGGGATTTCGGGGATTTGGGGGAATTTCAGGATTTCAGGGATTTTTAGAGATTTTTGGGATTTCAGCAATTTTTGGGGTTTTAGGAATTTTTAGGATTTCAGGGATTTGAGGAATTTTGGGGATTTTTAGGAATTTCAGGGATTTTAGGGATTTTAGCAAATGTTGGGGTTTTAGGGATTTTAGGAATTTTTTGGGGATTCCAGGGATTTTAGGGATTTCAGTGGTTTTAGACATTTTCAGGGATTTTTTGATTTTTAGGATTTTTTAGGATTTCAGGGATTTTTAGGGTTTTAAGAATTTTTAGGATTTCAGGGATTTTAGGGATTTTACTGATTTTAGGTATTTTTGGGATTTTAGGAATTTTCAGGGATTTCAGAAATTTTTGGGATTTTTGGGATTACAGAGATTTTAGGGATTTTTTGGGGATTTCAGGGATTTAAGGGAGTTTAGGAATTTTTAGGATTTTAGGAATTTTTGGAATTTTCAAGTATTTTTGGGATTTTGGGATTTCAGGGATTTTCAGGGATTTCAGCAATTTTTTGGGATTTCAGGGATTTGGAGATTTCAGGGATTTCTTGGTATTTCAAGAATTTTAAGGCTTTTTGGGATTTTCCCAATTTAAGGGATTTCTTGGGATTTCAAGAATTTTCAGGATTTTAGGGATTTTAAGGATTTCTGGGCTATTTCCGATTTAAGGGATTTCAGGGACTTAAGGGATTTCTGGGATTTTCGGAATTTTCGGGGATTTTAGGAATTTTAAGGATTTCAGGGATTTGGGGATTTCAGGGATTTTTTGGGATTTCAGGACTTTTAAGGCTTTTTGGGATTTTTCCAATTTCAGGGATTTTTTTGGCGGATTTTTTGGAGGGATTTTTTTGGGGGGGATTTTTGGGCTTTTCCCCATTTCAGGGATTTTTTTGGGGGGGATTTTTTGGGGGATTTTTTTGGGGGGGATATTTGGGATTTTCCCCTTTTCAGGGATTTTTTGGGGGATTTTTTGGGGGGATTTTTTTGGGGGGGATTTTTTGGGGGGTTTTTTTTTGGGAATTTTTTTGGGGGGGGATTTTTTGGGGGGATTTTTTTTGGGATTTTTTTGGGGGGATTTTTTTGGGGGATTTTTTGGGGGGGATTTTTGGGATTTTCCCCATTTCAGGGATTTTTTTGGGGGATATTTTGGGGGGATTTTTTTGGGGGGGATTTTCCCCATTTCATGGATTTTTTTGGGGGGGATTTTTTGGGGGATTTTTTGGGGGGATTTTTTGGGGGGAATTTTTGGGATTTTCCCAATTTCAGGGATTTTTTGGGAGGATTTTTTGGGGGGATTTTTTTGGGGATTTTTTTGGGATTTTTTTTTTTTTGGGGATTTTTTTTTGGGGATTTTTTGGGGGGGATTTTTTGGGGGGATTTTTTTGGGGGATTTTCCCCATTTCAGGGATTTTTTTGGGGGGATTTTTTTGGGGGGGATTTTTTTGGGGATTTTTTTTGGATTTTTTTGGGGGATTTTTTTGGGGGGAATTTTTTTGGGGGGGGGATTTTTTTTGGGGGATTTTTTTTGGGAGATTTTTTTGGGATTTTTTGGGGGGATTTTTTTGGGAATTTTTTTGGGGGGATTTTTTTGGGGGGGATTTTTTTCTTTTGATTTTTTTTTATTTTTTGGGGGGTATTTTTTTGGGGGGATTTTTTGGGGGGATTTTTGGGGGGGGGATTTTTGGGCTTTTCCCGATTTTCCCCATTTCAGGGATTTTTTTGTGGGTATTTTTTTGGGGGTATTTTTTTGTGGGTATTTTTTTGGGGGTATTTTTTTGGGGGGATTTTTTTGGGGGGGGGATTGTTTTGGGGGGATTTTTTTGGGGGGATTGTTTTGGGGGGATTTTTTTGGGAATTTTTTTGGGGGGGAATTTTGTGCTTTACCTGATTTTCCCCATTTCAGGGATTTTTTGGGGGGGATTTTTTGGGGGAATTTTGGGGATTTTTTGGGGGGGATTTTTGGGATTTTCCCGATTTTCCCCATTTCAGGGATTTTTTGGGGGGGATTTTTTGGGGGATTTTTTTGGGGGGGATTTTTTTGGGATTTTTTTGGGATTTTTTTGGGGGGATTTTTTGGGGGGGGATTTTTTGGGGGGATTTTTTGGGGGGAATTTTTGGGATTTTCCCCTTTTCAGGGATTTTTTGGGGGATTTTTTGGGGGGATTTTTTTGGGGGGGATTTTTTGGGGGGATTTTTTTTGGGAATTTTTTTGGGGGGGGATTTTTTGGGGGGATTTTTTTTGGGATTTTTTTGGGGGGGATTTTTGGGATTTTCCCCATTTCAGGGATTTTTTTGGGGGATATTTTGGGGGGATTTTTTTGGGGGATATTTTGGGGGGATTTTTTTGGGGGGGATTTTCCCCATTTCATGGATTTTTTTGGGGGGGATTTTTTGGGGGATTTTTTGGGGGGATTTTTTGGGGGGAATTTTTGGGATTTTCCCAATTTCAGGGATTTTTTGGGAGGATTTTTTGGGGGGATTTTTTTGGGGATTTTTTTGGGATTTTTTTTTTTTTGGGGATTTTTTTGGGGGGGGATTTTTTGGGGGGGATTTTTTGGGGGGATTTTTGGGATTTTCCCCATTTCAGGGATTTTTTTGGGGGGGATTTTTTGGGGGGATTTTTTGGGGGATTTTTTTGGGGGGATTTTTGGGCTTTTCCCCATTTCAGGGATTTTTTTGGGGGTTTTTGGGGGGGATTTTTTTGGGGGGATTTTTTTTGGCTTTTCCCCATTTCAGAGATTTTTTTGGGGGGATTTTTTTTGGGGATTTTTGGGCTTTTCCCGATTTTCCCCATTTCAGGGATTTTTTGGGGGGATTTTTTTTGGGATTTATTTGGGGGAATTTTTTGGGGGGGATTTTTTGGAGATTTTTGGGCTTTTCATGATTTTCCCATTTCAGGGATTTTTTTGGGGGGGATTTTTTTGAGGATTTTTTTGGGGATTTTTTGGGGGGATTTTTTTGGGGGGATTTTTGGGATTTTCCCCATTTCAGGGATTTTTTGGAGGGGATTTTCTGGGGGGATTTTTTGGGGTTTTTTTTTTGGGGGTATTTTTTTGGGGGAATTTTTTTGGGGGGATTTTTTTGGGGGATTTTTTTGGGGGGGGATATTTGGGATTTTCCCCATTTCAGGGATTTTTTGGGGGGGATTTTTTTGGGGATTTTTTTGGGAATTTTTTTTGGGGATTGTTTTGGAATTTTTTTTGGGGAGGATTTTTTTGGGGGGGGGATTTTTTGGCTTTTCCCGATTTTATGGATTTTTTTTGGGGTATTTTTTTGGGGGGATTTTTTTGGGGGGATTTTTTGGGGAATTTTTTTTTGGGAATTTTTTTGGGGGGATTTTTTTGGGAATTTTTTTTGGGGGGATTTTTTGGGGGGGATTTTTTTTGGGGAATTTTTTGGGGGGGGATTTTTAGGATTTTTTTACTCCGTGCCTGGTCGGTGGGGTCCTGGTAGATGACCTGGACGTTCTCGGTGTGCGGGAACCACAGGAAGCGAAAATAGCGGGAATTGCTCAGGTGCTGCTCCAGCTCATCCAGCACCTGGAATCCAGCACGGAAAAATAATGGGAAAAACCTCGGAAAAATGGGAAAAACCTCGGAAAAATGGGAAAAACCTCCCCTGCCCTCCCCAGCCCCAAAAATTCCATAAAAATCCCTCGGGGATGGATCCCAGAATCCCGGAATTCCATCGGTTTCCCATCCCATCCCATTCCAACCCCAAATTTTTGGGATTTTCCAGCTTTTCCTTGGAAATTCCCAGGGAAATTCTCTGGGAATCCCAGCCCAGACGGGAATTCCCTCCCAAATCCCAAATTTCCCATTTTTCCCATGGAATTCCCTCCGTTCCCAGCCCATGTTTTCTGGGAAAAATCCCAGAAAATCCCATGGGGATCCATCCCCATCCCAAGTTTTTTCCTGGGAAGGAATTTTGGGATTTCCCTGGAATTTGGGATTCCCGGTCCCTTTCCCGTCCCCAGATCCCATAAAAATCCTTGATCCCAAAATTCGGGAATTCCTCAGATGGGATCCATGGATTTTCAATCCTGTCCCATCCCAGCCCCAAATTTTTGGGATTTTCCAGCTTTTCCTTGGATACTCCCAGGGAAATTCTCTGGGAATCCCAGCCCAGCCGGGAATTCCCTCCCAAATCCCAAATTTTCCCATTTTTCCCAGGGAATTCCTGAAATTCCCAGCCCACCATGGGATCCATCCCCATCCCAAGTTTTCTCTGGGAAGGAATTTTGGGATTTCCCTGGAATTTTGGGATTCCCGGTCCTTTTCCCATCCCCAAATCCCATGAAAATCCTGGATCCCAGAATCCTGGAATTCCTCAGATGGGATCCCCAATCCCATCCCATTCCAACCCCAAATTTTTGGGATTTTCCAGCTTTTCCTTGGATACTCCCAAGGAAATTCTCTGGGAATCCCAGCCCAGCTGGGAATTCCTTCCCAAATCCCAAATTTTCCCATTTTTCCCATGGAATTCCCTCCGTTCCCAGCCCATGTTTTCTGGGAAAAATCCCAGAAAATCCCATGGGGATCCATCCCCATCCCAAGTTTTCTCTGGGAAGGAATTTTGGGATTTCCCTGGAATTTGGGATTCCCGGTCCCTTTCCCGTCCCCAGATCCCATAAAAATCCTTGATCCCAGAATCCCGGAATTCCTCAGACGGGATCCATGGATTTTCAATCCCATCCCATTCCAACCCCAAATTTTTGGGATTTTCCAGCTTTTCCTTGGAAACTCCCAGGGAAATTCTCTGGGAATCCCAGCCCAGCCGGGAATTCCCTCCCAAATCCCAAATTTTCCCATTTTTTCCAGGGAATTCCTGAAATTCCCAGCCCGCCATCGGATCCATCCCCATCCCAATTCTTCCCTGGGAAAGAATTTTGGGATTTCCCTGGAATTTGGGATTCCCGGTCCTTTTCCCATCCCCAAATCCCATGAAAATCCTGGATCCCAGAATCCTGGAATTCCTCAGACAGGATCCCCAATCCCATCCCATTCCAACCCCAAATTTTTGGGATTTTCCAGCTTTTCCTGGGAAATTCTCTGGGAATCCCAGCCCAGCCAGGAATTCCTGCCCAAATCCCAAATTTTCCCATTTTCCCAGGGAATTCCTGAAATTCCCAGCCCCGCCATGGGATCCATCCCCATCCCAAATCTTCCCTGGGAAGGAATTTTGGGATTTCCCTGGAATTTTGGGATTCCCGGTCCCTTTTCCATCCCCAAATCCCATGAAAATCCTGGATCCCAAAATTCTGGAATTCCTCAGACAGGATCCCCAATCCCATCACATTCCAACCCCAAATTTTTGGGATTTTCCAGCTTTTCCTTGGACATTCCCAGGAAAAATTCTCTGGGAATTCCAGCCCAGCTGGGAATTCCCTCCCAAATCCCAAATTTTCCCATTTTTCCCAGGGAATTCCTGAAATTCCCAGTCCCGCCATGGGAAGATCCATCCCCATCCCAAGTTTTCTCTGGGAAGGAATTTTGGGATTTCCCTGGAATTTGGGATTCCCGGTCCCTTTTCCATCCCCAAATCCCATAAAAATCCTTGATCCCAGAATCCTGGAATTCCTCAGACAGGATCCCCAATCCCATCCCATTCCAACCCCCAAATTTTTGGGATTTTCCAGCTTTTCCTTGGAAATTCCCAGGGAAATTCTCTGGGAATCCCAGCCCAGCCGGGAATTCCTTCCCAAATCCCAAATTTTCCCATTTTTCCCAGAGAATTCCTGAAATTCCCAGCCTGCCATCGGATCCATCCCCATCCCAAATCTTCCCTGGGAAGGAATTTTGGGATTTCCCTGGAATTTGGGGCTCCACGTCCCTTTCCCGTCCCCAGATCCCATAAAAATCCTTGATCCCAGAATCCTGGAATTCCTCAGATGGGATCCATGGATTTTCAATCCCGTCCCATTCCAACCCCAAAATTTTTGGGATTTTCCAGCTTTTCCTTGGAAATCCCCAGGGAAATTCCCAGGGAATCCCAGCCCAGCCAGGAATTCCTGCCCAAATCCCAAATTTTCCCATTTTTCCCATGGAATTCCCTCCGTTCCCAGCCCCGCCATGGGATCCATCCCCATCCCAAATCTTCCCTGGGAAGGAATTTTGGGATTTCCCTGGAATTTGGGATTCCCGGTCCCTTTCCCATCCCCAAATCCCATAAAAATCCTGGATCCCAGAATCCTGGAATTCCTCAGACGGGATCCCCAATCCCATCCCATTCCAACCCCAAATTTTTGGGATTTTCCAGCCTTTCCTGGGAAATTCCCAGGGAAATTCTCTGGGAATCCCAGCCCAGCCGGGAATTCCCTCCCAAATCCCAAATTTTCCCTTTTTTCCCAGGGAATTCCTGAAATTCCCAGCCTGCCATCGGATCCATCCCCATCCCAAATCTTCCCTGGGAAGGAATTTTGGGATTTCCCAGGAATTTGGGATTCCCGGTCCCTTTCCCGTCCCCAAATCCCATAAAAATCCTGGATCCCAAAATCCCGGAATTCCTCAGACGGGATCCCCAATCCCATCCCATTCCAACCCCCAAATCCTGGGATTTTCCAGCCTTTCCTGGGAAATTCCCAGGGAAATTCTCTGGGAATCCCAGCCCAGCCAGGAATTCCTGCCCAAATCCCATTTTCCAGGGAATTCCCTGGATTTTTCCCCCCTTTCCCAAAATCCTCTCCCTGGATCCCTGGGAGTTTTCCCTGGATCCTTTCCCACATTCCCCGAAAAATCCAGGATTTCCCCAAAATCCTTTCCCACCTTTTCCCTGGATCCTTTCCCCACCTTTTCCTAAAATCCTTTCCCGCTTTTCCTCCGTCCTCCAGGATTTTCCCTCCATCCTCTCCCAAATTCCCAAAAATCTTTTCCCACTTTTCCCCAAATTCCTTTCCCGCATTCCCTGGATCCTCTCCCGTTTTTCCTTCACCCTTTTCTCCCTTTCCTCCATTTCCCAACCCCTTTCCCTCCATCCATTCCCACATTTCCCAAATCCTTTCCCACATTTCCCAAATCCATTCCCAAATTTCCCAAATCCATTCCCGCATTCCCAAAATCCTTTCCCACCTTTTCCCAAATTCCTTTCCCACATTCCCCAAAATCCTCCAGGACTTTTCCCAAATCCTTTCCCATTTTTCCTGCATTTCCCAACCCTTTCCCTGGATCCATTCCCACATTTCCCAAATCCATTCCCACATTCCCTAAATCCGTTCCCACTTTTCCCTCCACCCTTCCCATCATTCCCTGCGTCCTTTCCCCCCCCCTTTATTCTCCCTGCATTTTCCAACCTTTTCCCTGGATCCTTTCCCACTTTTCCCAAAATCCTTTCCCGCTTTTCCTCCATCCGCCAGGATTTTCCCTCCATCCTTTCCCCACATTCCCTGGATCCATTCCCGATTCCCCAGATTCCCTCCCCATTCCCAGGATCTTTTCCTCCATTCCCTAAATCCATTCCCGCATTCCTTAAATCCATTCCCCAAATCCTCTCTCCATTCCCTAAATCCCCCATTCCCCATTCCCTGGATTTTTCCCCCATTCCCCAAATCCTCTCCCCCATTCCCCAAATCCATTCCCGATTCCCCAGATTCCCTCCCCATTCCCTGGATCTTTTCCCCCATTCCCTAAATCCATCCCCCATTCCCAAATCCCCCATTCCCCATTCCCCAAATCCCCATTCCCCAAATCCCCCATTCCCCAAATCCCCCATTCCCCATTCCCCATTCCCCAAATCCCCCATTCCCCAAATTCCCCAAATCCCCCAAATCCCCCAAATCCCCCAAATCCCCCATTCCCAAATCCCCATTCCCCATTCCCCATTCCCAAATCCCCCATTCCCCAAATCCCCCAAATCCCCCATTTCCCAAATCCCTCATTCCCAAATTCCCCATTCCCATTCCCAAATCCCCCATTCCCCATTCCCAATTCCCCATTCCCAAATCCCCCATTCCCAAATCCCCCATTCCCAAATCCCCCAAATCCCCCATTCCCCATTCCGGAAAATCCCCCATTCCCCAAATCCCCCAAATCCCCAAATCCCCCATTCCCAAATCCCCCATTCCCAAATCCCCCATTCTCAATCCCGCATTCCCCATTCCCAAATACCCAAATCCCCCAAATCCCCCATTCCCCATTCCCCATTCCCCATTCCCAAATTCCCCAAATCCCCCATTCCCAAATCCCCCATTCCCAAATCCCCCATTCCCCATTCCCAAATCCCCCAAATCCCCCATTCCCCATTCCCAAATCCCCCATTCCCCAATTCCCCATTCCCCATTCCCCATTCCCAAATCCCCCATTCCCCATTCCCCATTCCCAAATCCCCCAAATCCCCCATTCCCAAATCCCCAAATCCCCAAATCCCCCAAATCCCCATTCCCAAATCCCCCATTCCCCATTCCCCATTCCCCATTCCCAAATCCCCCAATCCCAAATCCCCCATTCCCAAATCCCCCATTCCCAAATCCCCCAAATCCCCAAATCCCCCAAATCCCCCATTCCCCATTCCCCATTCCCAAATCCCCCATTCCCAAATCCCCCAAATCCCCCATTCCCAAATCCCCCATTCCCCATTCCCCATTCCCCATTCCCCATTCCCCATTCCCCATTCCCCATTCCCAAATCCCCCAAATCCCCCATTCCCAAATCCCCCATTCCCCAAATTCCCCAAATTCCCCAAATCCCCCATTCCCCATTCCCCATTCCCCATTCCCAAATCCCCAAATCCCCCAAATCCCCCATTCCCATGGGATCCATTCTGGAATTTTCCCTCCCGGCAGCCGCAGCCGCAGCCTCAGCTCAAGGTCAGGGCTCAGCATTCCCAGATTTCCCCGGGAATTGCCGGGAATTGGCCTTTGCCCGGAGCAGCTTTTGATTCCCGGGATTTCAATCGGGGCCCGCGCGGAGCCGGAGCCTTTGAGGGATAATTCGGGATCGGGGAGGGCGGCAGCGGCTCCGGAGCCCTCGGCACGGCCCCGGCCCCATCCGGCCCCGCATTCCCGGCAATTCCCGGCAATTCCCGGCAATTCCATGGGATCCGGGGGCTCCGGGAGGGGCTCCCTGCCCTGCGCCGGCCCCAAATTCCAGAGAAACCCCCGGGAATGGACCCGGAGCCTCCCGGAGCCCAGGATCCCAGAATGGTTCGGGATGGGATCCAGGGAGCTTCAGCCCCGTCCCCAAAATCCTGGGATTTTCCAGCATTTCCTTGGATACTCCCAGGGATCCAGGAATCCCTGCCCAAATCCCATTTTCAGGGAATTGTCCCCATTCCCTGCCTGGGACCGGATCCAGCCCCACCCTGATTCCTCCTTGGGAAGGAATTTTGGGATTTCCCTGGGAATTTGGGGTTTTACTTCCCTTTCCATCCCTGAATTCCATAAAACCCCCGGGGATGGATCTGGAGCCTCCCGGAGCCCAGGATCCCAGAATTCCATTGCTGGGATCCATGGATTTTCAACCCCATCCCATTCCCACCCCACTGTTCTGGGATTTTCCAGCTTTTCCTGCCAGGGATCCAGGGAAATCCTGTGGGAATTGCAGCCCGGCCAGGAATCCCTGCCCAAATCCCATTTTTAGGGAATTGTCCCCATTCCCTGCCTGGGACCGGATCCAGCCCCACCCTGATTCCTCCTTGGGAAGGAATTTTGGGATTTCCCTGGGAATTGGGGTTTTACTCTGGTTTTCCATCCCCCAATTCCATAGAAATCCCTGGCGATGGATCCTGAGTGTCCTTGGTCCCAGGATCCCGGGATGGTTCGGGATGGGATCCTTGGAGCTTCAGCCCCATCCCAAAATCCTGGGGTTTTCCCAACCTTTCCTTGGATACTCGCAGGGATCCCATTTTTTAGGGAATCCCATTTTTCAGGGAATTCTCTGCATTCCCTGCCTGGGGATGGATCCAGCCCCACCCTGATTCATCCTTGTGAAGGAATTTTGGGATTTCTCTGGGAATTTGGGGTTTTACTCTGGTTTTCCATCCCCAAATTCCATAAAAATCCCTGGGGATGGATCCTGAGTGTCCTTGACCCCAAAATTCTGGAATTCCATTCATGGCATCCATGGACCCTCAATCCCATCCCTTTCCCATCCCATCCCCATCCCAAAATCCTGGGATTTTCCTGCCTTTCCTTGGATACCCACAGGGATCCAGGGAAATCCTCTGGGAATCGTAGCCCAGCCAGGAATCCCTGCCCAAATCCCATTTTTGAGGGAATTCTCTCCATAAAAATCCCTGGGGTCGGATCCATCCCCATCCTGATTCATCCTTGGGAAGGAATTTTGGGATTTCTCTGGGAATTGGGGTTTTACTCTGGTTTTCCATCCCTGAATTCCATAAAAACCCCCGGGGATGGATCCTGAGCATCTGTGATCCCAAAATTCTGGAATTCTACTCATGGCATCCATGGACTTTCAATCCCATCCCATTCCAATCTCAAAATCCTGGGATTTTCCAGCCTTTCCTGGGATATTCGCTGGGATCCAGGGAAATTCTCTGGGAATCGCAGCCCAGCCAGGGATTCCCTCCCAAATCCCATTTTCAGGGAATTGTCCCCATTCCCTGCCTGGGACCGGATCCATCCCCATCCTGACTCATCCTTGGGAAGGAATTTTGGGATTTCTCTGCGAATCAATGAAACTTTGGGATTCTGGGATCAGGGACACTCAGGATCCATCCCGAGAGATTTTTATGGAATTGGGGGATGGAAAGGGAAGTAAAACCCCAATTCCCAGGGAAATCCCAAAATTCCTTCCCAAGGAGGATTCGGGTGGGGCTGAATCCGACCCCAGGCAGGGAATGGGGACAATTCCCTAAAAATGGGATTTGGGAAGGAATTCCTGGCTGGGCTGCGATTCCCAGAGGATTTCCCTGGATCCCAGTGAATTTCCCAGGAAAGGCTGGAAAATCCCAGGATTTTGGGATTGGAATGGGATGGGGTTGAAAGTCCAGGGATCCCATGAATGGAACTCCAGAATTTTGGGGTCAAAGAAGCTCAGGATCCATCCCCGGGGGTTTTTATGGAATTTGGGGATGGAAAACCAGAGTAAAACCCCAAATTCCCAGGGAAATCCCAAAATTCCTTCCCAAGGAGGAGTCGGGGTGGGGCTGGAACCAACCCCAGGCAGGGAATGCAGAGAATTCCCTAAAAATGGGATTTGGGAAGGGATTCCTGGCTGGGCTGCGATTCCCAGAGAATTTCCCTGGATCCCAGCGAGTATCCAAGGAAAGGCTGGAAAATCCCAGGATTTTGGGGATGGGACTGAAGCTCCAAGGATCCCATCCCAAACCATCCCGGGATTCTGGGATCAAGGACACTCAGGATCCATCCCCGGAGGTTTTTATGGAATTTTTTGGGGATGGAAAACCAGAGTAAAACCCCAATTCCCTGGGAAATCCCAAAATTCCTTCCCAAGGAGGAGTCGGATGGGGCCGGATCCATTCCCAGGCTGGGAATGCAGAGAATTCCCTAAAAATGGGATTTGGGAAGGGATTCCTGGATCCCTGCGAGTATCCCAGGAAAGGCTGGAAAATCCCAGGATTTTGGGGACGGGGCTGAAGCTCCAAGGATCCCATCCCGAACCATTTTGGGATCCTGGGCTCCGGGAGGCTCCGGATCCATGCCCGGGGGTTCCTCTGGAATTTGGGGCCGGCGCAGGGCAGGGAGCCCCTCCCGGAGCCCCCGGTTCCCATGGAATTGCCGGGAATTGCCGGGAATTGCCGGGAATGCGGGGCCGGATGGGGCCGGGGCCGTGCCGAGGGCTCCGGAGCCGCTGCCGCCCTCCCCGATCCCGAATTATCCCTCAAAGGCTCCGGCTCCGCGCGGGCCCCGATTGAAATCCCGGGAATCAAAAGCTGCTCCGGGCAAAGGCCAATTCCCGGCAATTCCCGGGGAAATCTGGGAATGCTGAGCCCTGACCTTGAGCTGAGGCTGCTGCTGCAGCTGCCGGGAGGGAAAATTCCAGAATGGATCCCATGGGAATGGGGGATTTGGGGGATTTGGGATTGGGGGATTTGGGAATGGGGGATTTGGGGAATGGGGAATGGGGGATTTGGGAATGGGGGATTTGGGGGATTTGGGGGATTTGGGGGATTTGGAGAATGGGGAATGGGGAATGGGGAATGGGAATGGGGGATTTGGGAATGGGGGATTTGGGAATTTGGGGATTTGGGGGAATGGGGAATTTGGGGATTTGGGAATGGGGATTTGGGGAATGGGGCATTTGGGAATGGGGGATTTGGGGGATTTGGGGATTTGGGGAATTTGGGATTTGGGGGATTTGGGGATTTGGGAATGGGGAATGGGGAATTTGGGGAATGGGGGATTTGGGAATGGGGAATGGGGGAATTGGGGGATTTGGGGGATTTGGGAATGGGGGATTTGGGAATGGGGGATTTGGGGAATGGGGGATTTGGGGGATTTGGGAATGGGGGATTTGGGAATGGGGGATTTGGGGAATGGGGGATTTGGGAATGGGGATTTGGGAATGGGGGATTTGGGAATGGGGGATTTGGGATTTGGGAATGGGGGATTTGGGGGATTTGGGGGATTTGGGAATGGGGAATGGGAATGGGGAATGGGGATGGGGGATTTGGGAATGGGGGATTTGGGAATGGGGAATGGGGATTTGGGAATGGGGAATGGGGATTGCGGATTTGGGGGATTTGGGAATGGGTGATTTGGGGAATGGGGCATTGGGAATGGGGATTTGGGAATGGGGGATGGGGAATTTGGGATTTGGGGGATTTGGGAATGGGGAATGGGGGATTTGGGGAATGGGGAAAGGATTTAGGGAATGGGGGAATGTTGGATTTAGGGAATGGGGAATGGGGGAATGGATCCAGGGAATGGGGAATGGATTTAGGGAAAGGATTTTGGGAATGTGGGAAAGGATCCAGGGAATTCTCAGAGCTTTCCCCTCATGGCTGAGCCCATCCAGGCTGGGAATCCCTGGAATTTTCCACCTTTCCCTGGAATTCTCCTGGAATTTTCCACTTTCCCTGGAATTTTCCACTTTCCCTGGAATTTTCTGCCCTTCCCTGGAATTTTCCACCTTTCCCTACAATTTCCCCTCCTTCCCTGGAAGTTTCCACCCTTCCCTGGAATTCCCCTGGAATTTTTCTCCCTTCCCTGGAATTTCCCCCCCTTCCCTGGAATTTCCCCCCCTTCCCTGGAATGTTCTCCCCCTTCCCTGTAATTTTCCCCCCTTCCCTGGAATGTTCTGGAATTTTCCCCCTTTCCCTGGAATTTTCCACCCTCCCCTGGAATTTTCCACCTTTCCCTGGAATGTTCTGGAATTTTCCACCCTTCCCTGGAATTCTCCTGCAATTTTCCCCCTTTCCCTGGAATTTCCCGCCCTCCCCTGGAATTTCCCACCTTTCTCTGGAATTTTCCATCCTTCCCTGGAATTTTCCGCCCTCCCCTGGAATTCTCCTGGAATTTTCCCCCTTTCTCTGGAATGTCCCGCCCTTCCCTGGAATTTTCCGCCCTCCCCTGGAATTCTCCTGGAATTTTCCCCCTTTCTCTGGAATGTCCCGCCCTTCCCTGGAAGTTTTCCATCCTTCCCTGGAATGTTCTGGAATTTCCCCCCCTTCCCTGGAATTTTCCACCTTTCCCTGGAATTTCCTGCCCTTCCCTGGAATGTTCTAGAATTTCCTGCCCTTCCCTGGAATTTTCCACCTTTCCCTGGAATTTTCCACTTTTTCCTGGAATTTTCTGCCCTTCCCTGTGAATTTTCCCCCCTTCCCTGGAATGTTCTGGAATTTCCCCCCTTCCCCGGAATTCTCTGCCCTTCCCGGGATTTTTCTTCCCTTCCCTGGAATTTTGCACCCCTCCCTGGAATTTCCCGCCCTTCCCTGGAATTCTCCTGGAATTTTCCACCTTTCCCAGTAATTTTCTGCCCTCCCCTGGAATTTTCTGCCCTTCCTGGGAATTTTCCAACTTTCCCTGGACTTTTCTGCCCTTTCCTGGAATTTCCCACCCTTCCCTGGAATTTTCCCCCGTCCCCTGGAATTTCCCGCCCTTCCCTGGAATTCTCCTGGAATTTTCTGCCCTTCCCTGTAATTTTTCCCCCCTTCCCTGGAATGTTCTGGAATTTCCCGCCCTTCCTTGGAATTTTCTGCCCTTCTCTGGAATTTCCCCCCCTTCTCTGGAATTTTCCCCCTTCCCTGGAATTTCCTGCCCTTCCCTGTAATTTTCCCCCCTTCCCTGGAATTCTCCTGGAATTTTCCACCTTTCCCTGGAATGTTCTGGAATTTCCCGCCCTTCCCTGGAATTTTCCACCCTTCTCGGGAATTTTCTTCCCTTCTTGGGAATTTTCCCCCCTTCCCTTTAATGTTCCACCTTTCCCTGGAATTCTCCTGGAATTTCCCACCTTTCCCTGGAATTCTCCGCCCTTCCCTGGAATTCCCCAGGAATTTCCCGCCCTCCCCTGGAATTTTCCCCCCTTTCCCTGGAATTCTCCTGGAATTTCCCCCCCTTCCCAGTAATTTTCTGCCCTCCCCTGGAATTTTCTGCCCTTCCCTGGAATTCTCCTGGAATTTTCCACCCTTCCCTGGAATTTTCCCCCCTCCCCTGGAATTTTCCTGGAATTTTCCACCCTTCCCTGGAATTTTCCACCTTTCTCTGGAATTTTCCATCCTTCCCTGGAATTTTCTGCCCTTCCCTGGAATTCTCCTGGAATTTTCCCCCCTTCTCTGGAATGTCCCGCCCTTCCCTGGAATTTTCCACCTTTCTCTGGAATTTCCCCCCCTTCCCTGGAATGTTCTGGAATGTTCTGCCCTTCCCTGGAATTCTCCAGGAATTTTCCACCTTTCCCTGGAATTTTCCCCCCTTCCCTGGAATGTTCTGGAATGTTCTGCCCTTCCCTGGAATTCTCCTGGAATTTTCTGCCTTTCCCTGGACTTTTCCTCCCTTCCCTGGAATGTTCTGGAATTTCCCCCCTTCCCCAGAATTCTCCGCCCTTCCCTGGAATTTTCTGCCCTTCCCTGGAATTCTCCTGGAATTTTCCGCCTTTCCCTGGAATGTTCTGGAATTTCCTGCCCTCCCCTGGAATTTCCTGCCCTCCCCTGGAATTTTCCGGCCTTCCCTGGAATTCTCCTGGAATGTTCTGCCCTTCCCTGGAATTTTCCGCCCTTCCCTGGAATTTTCTGCCCTTCCCTGGAATTCTCCTGGAATTTTCCACCCTTCCCTGTAATTTTCCCGGAATTTCCCACCTTTCCCTGTAATTCTCCGCCCTTCCATGGAATTCTCCTGGAATTTTCTGCCTTTCCTGGAATTCTCCTGGAATTTCCCCCCCTTCCCTGGAATTCTCCACCCTCCCCTGGAATTCTCCTGGAATTTTCCGCCTTTCCCTGGAATGTTCTGGAATTTCCTGCCCTCCCCTGGAATTTCCTGCCCTCCCCTGGAATTTTCCCCCCTTCCCTGGAATTCTCCTGGAATTTTCCCCCCTTCCCAGTAATTTTCTGCCCTCCCCTGGAATTTTCCGCCCCTCCCTGGAATTTTCTGCCCTTCCTGGGAATTTTCCAACTTTCCCTGGAATTTCCTGCCCTTCCCTGGAATTTTCCCCCCTTCCCAGGAATTCTCCTGGAATTTTCCACCTTTCCCTGGAATTTCCTGCCCTCCCCTGGAATTTCCCACCCTTCCCTGGAATGTTCTGGAATTTCCCACCTTTCCCTGGAATTTCCCACCCTTCCCTGGAATTCTCCTGGAATTTCCCCCCTTCCCTGGAATTTTCCCCCCTTCCCTGGAATTCTCCTGGAATTTTCCACCTTTCCCTGGAATTTCCCAGCCTTCCCTGGAATTCTCCTGGAATTTTCCCCCCTTCCCAGGAATTTTCTGCCCTCCCCTGTAATTCTCTGCCCTTCCCTGGAATTCTCCTGGAATTTCCCCCCCTCCCCTGGAATTTCCCCCCTTCCCAGGAATTCCCCAGGAATTTCCCGCCCTCCTGAGGATGTCCCGCCCTCCCCTTGCCCCGATTGGCTGTGTGCGTACCTGGCTCAGGGTGCCGGGGAAGCTGATCTGGCGCAGGCGGAAGCGGGGCCGGCACTGCAGGGTCACCTCCAGCACCACCCCCAGGGCCCCCAGGTGCAGCCGCGCCGCCTCCAACAGCTCCGGGTTCAGCTCCGGGGAACATTCCAGAAGCTCCCCCGAGGCCAGCAGCAGCGTCACCCCCACCACCTGCACGCAACAGGGAATTTTGGGAATTTTGGGGATTTTTTTGGAATTTTTTGGGGATTTTTTTAGAATTTTTTTGGAATTTTTATGATTTTTTCCGGAATTTTTTAGAATTTTTTGGAATTTTTTTGGAATTTTTTTGGAATTTCTATGATTTTTTCCAGAATTTTTTAGAATTTTTTGGAATTTTTTTTGAATTTTTTTTGAATTTTTTTTGGGATTTTTTAGAATTTTTTTTAGATTTTTTTTCAGAAATTTTTTAGAATTTTTTTGAATTTTTTTGGAATTTTTTTGGAATTTTTTCGGAATTTCTATGATTTTTTCCGGAATTTTTTAGAATTTTTTAGAATTTTTTGGATTTTTTTTGGAATATTTTTTATTTTTTTGTTGGGGAATTTTGTTGGCATTTTTGGTAGAATTTTTTAGATTTTTTGGTGGCTTTTTTCTAGAAATTTTTTTGAATTTTTTTGGGATTTTTTTGGAAATTTTTCGGAATTTTTTTGGAATTTCTATGATTTTTTTCCGGAAATTTTTAGAATTTTTTGGAATTTTTTTGGAATTTTTTTGGAATTTTTTTCTAAATTTCTATGATTTTTTTTCCGGAATTTTTTAGAATTTTTTGGAATTTTTTTGGAATTTTTTTGGATTTTTTTTGGAATTTTTTTGGAATTTCTATGATTTTTTCCGGAATTTTTTAGAATTTTTTGGAATTTTTTTGGGATTTTTTTGGAATTTTTTTAGAATTTTTTTGGAATTTTTATGATTTTTTCCGGAATTTTTTAGAATTTTTTGGAAATTTTTTTTGAATATTTTTTAATTTTTTGTTGGGGAATTTTTTTGGCATTTTTGGTAGAATTTTTTAGATTTTTGGTGGCATTTTTCCCGAAATTTTTTAGATTTTTTTGGGATTTTTTTGGAATTTTTTTGGAATTTTTTTGGAATTTCTATGATTTTTTTCCGGAAATTTTTAGAATTTTTTGGAATTTTTTTTGAATTTTTTTGGAATTTTTTTGGAATTTTTTTGGAATTTTTTTGGAATTTCTATGATTTTTTCCGGAATTTTTTAGAATTTTTTGGAATTTTTTTGGAATTTTTTTGGAATTTTTTTAGAATTTTTTTCTAAATTTCTATGAGTTTTCCCGGAATTTTTTAGAATTTTTTGGATTTTTTTTTGGAATATTTTTTATTTTTTTGTTGGGGAATTTTGTTGGCATTTTTGGTAGAATTTTTTAGATTTTTGGTGGCATTTTTTGGACATTTTTTAGAATTTTTTGGAATTTTTTTGGAATTTTTTTGGAATTTTTTCGGAATTTCTATGATTTTTTTCCGGAATTTTTTAGAATTTTTTGGAATTTTTTTGGAATTTTTTTGGAATTTTTTTGGAATTTCTATGATTTTTTTCCGGAATTTTTTAGAATTTTTTGGAATTTTTTTGGAATTTTTTTGGATTTTTTTTGGAATTTTTTTGGAATTTCTATGATTTTTTCCGGAATTTTTTAGAATTTTTTGAAATTTTTTTGGAATTTTTTTAGAATTTTTTTGGAATTTCTATGATTTTTTCCGGAATTTTTTAGAATTTTTTTGAATTTTTTTGGAATTTTATTGGAATTTTTTTGGAATTTTTATGATTTTTTCCGGAATTTTTTAGAATTTTTTGGAATTTTTTTTGGAATTTTTTTGGAATTTTTTTAGAATTTTTTTGGAATTTCTATGATTTTTTCCGGAATTTTTTAGAATTTTTTGGAATTTTTTTGGAATTTCTATGATTTTTTCCGGAATTTTTTAGAATTTTTTGGAATTTTTTTTGAATATTTTTTAATTTTTTGTTGGGGAATTTTTTTGGCATTTTTGGTAGAATTTTTTAGATTTTTTTTGTGGCTTTTTTCTAGAAATTTTTTAGAATTTTTGGGGATTTTTTTAGAATTATTTTGGAATTTTTTTGGAATTTCTATGATTTTTTCCGGAATTTTTTAGAATTTTTTGGAATTTTTTTGGAATTTTTTTTGAATTTTATTGGAATTTTTTCGGAATTTCTATGATTTTTTCCGGAATTTTTCCGGAATTTTTTGGAATTTTTTTGGAATTTTTTTGGAATTTTTTTGGAATTTCTATGATTTTTTCCGGATTTTTTTAGAATTTTTTGGAATTTTTTCTAAATTTCTATGATTTTTTTCCGGAATTTTTTTGAATTTTTTTGAATTTTTTTGGAATTTTTTTGGAATTTTTTTGGAATTTTTTTGGAATTTCTATGATTTTTTTCCGGAAATTTTTAGAATTTTTTGGAATTTTTTTGGAATTTTTTTGGAATTTTTTTGGAATTTCTATGATTTTTTCCGGATTTTTTTAGAATTTTTTGGAATTTTTTCTAAATTTCTATGATTTTTTCCGGAATTTTTTAGAATTTTTTAGAATTTTTTTGGGAGTTTTTTGGAATTTTTTTGGAATTTTTTTTGAATTTCTATGATTTTTTCCGGAATTTTTTAGAATTTTTTGGAATTTTTTTGGAATTTTTTTTGGAATTTTTTTGGAATTTTTTTGGAATTTCTATGATTTTTTCCGGATTTTTTTAGAATTTTTTGGAATTTTTTCTAAATTTCTATGATTTTTTTCCGGAATTTTTTTGAATTTTTTTGAATTTTTTTGGAATTTTTTTGGAATTTTTTTGGAATTTTTTTGGAATTTCTATGATTTTTTTCCGGAAATTTTTAGAATTTTTTGGAATTTTTTTGGAATTTTTTTGGAATTTTTTTGGAATTTCTATGATTTTTTCCGGATTTTTTTAGAATTTTTTGGAATTTTTTCTAAATTTCTATGATTTTTTTCCGGAATTTTTTAGAATTTTTTAGAATTTTTTTGGGAGTTTTTTGGAATTTTTTTGGAATTTTTTTTGAATTTCTATGATTTTTTCCGGAATTTTTTAGAATTTTTTTGGAATTTTTTTGGGATTTTTTTGGAATTTTTTTGGATTTTTTTTGGAATTTTTTTGGAATTTCTATGATTTTTCCCGGAATTTTTTAGAATTTTTTGGAATTTTTTTGGAATTTTTTTTGAATTTTTTTGGAATTTTATTGGAATTTCTATGATTTTTTCCGGAATTTTTTAGAATTTTTTTGAATTTTTTTGAATTTTTTTGGATTTTTTTTGGAATTTCTATGATTTTTTCCGGAATTTTTTAGAATTTTTTGGAATTTTTTTGGAATTTTTTTGGATTTTTTTGGAATTTTTTTGGAATTTCTATGATTTTTTTCCGGAAATTTTTAGAATTTTTTGGAATTTTTTTGGATTTTTTTGGGATTTTTTTAGAATTTTTTTGGAATTTTTATGATTTTTTTCCGGAATTTTTTAGAATTTTTTAGAATTTTTTGGAATTTTTTTGGAATTTTTTTGGAATTTCTATGATTTTTTCCGGAATTTTTTAGAATTTTTTGGAATTTTTTGGAATTTTCTTGAATATTTTTTATTTTTTTGTTGGGGAATTTTTTCTAAATTTCTATGATTTTTTCCGGAATTTTTTACGAATTTTTTGGAATTTTTTGGAATTTTTTTAGAATTTTTTTATTTTTTTGTTGGGGAATTTTTTTGGCATTTTTGGTAGAATTTTTTAGATTTTTGGTGGCATTTTTCCCGAAATTTTTTAGAATTTTTTGGAATTTTTTTGGAATTTTTTTGGAATTTTTTTGGAATTTCTATGATTTTTTCCGGAATTTTTTAGAATTTTTTGGAATTTTTTTAGAATTTTTTTAATTTTTTTGTTGAGGAATTTTGTTGGCATTTTTTGTAGAATTTTTTAGATTTTTTTTGTGGCTTTTTTCTAGAAATTTTTTAGAATTTTTGGGGATTTTTTAGAATTTTTTGGAATTTTTTTGGGATTTTTTTGGAATTTTTTTAGAATTTTTTTGGAATTTCTATGATTTTTTTCCGGAATTTTTTAGAATTTTTTGGAAATTTTTTTTGAATATTTTTTAATTTTTTGTTGGGGAATTTTTTTGGCATTTTTGGTAGAATTTTTTTGGATTTTTTTTGTGGCTTTTTTCTAGAAATTTTTTAGAATTTTTGGGGATTTTTTAGAATTTTTTGGAATTTTTTTGGAATTTTTTTGGAATTTTTTTGGAATTTTTTCGGAATTTCTATGATTTTTTCCGGAATTTTTTAGAATTTTTTGGAATTTTTTTGGAATTTTTTTGGAATTTTTTTGGAATTTCTATGATTTTTTCCGGAATTTTTTAGAATTTTTTGGAATTTTTTTGGAATTTTTTTGGAATTTTTTCTAAATTTCTATGATTTTTTCCGGAATTTTTTAGAATTTTTTGGAATTTTTTTGGAATTTTTTTGGAATTTTTTTAGAATTTTATTGGAATTTCTATGATTTTTTCCGGAATTTTTTAGAATTTTTTGGAATTTTTTTGGAATTTTTTTGGAATTTTTTTAGAATTTTTTCGGAATTTCTATGATTTTTTCCGGAATTTTTTAGAATTTTTTGGAATTTTTTTAGAATTTTTTTTTATTTTTTTGTTGGGGAATTTTTTTGGCATTTTTTGTAGAATTTTTTAGATTTTTTTTGTGGCTTTTTTCTAGAAATTTTTTAGAATTTTTGGGGATTTTTTAGAATTTTTTGGAATTTTTTGGGGATTTTTTTGGAATTTTTTAAGAATTTTTTTGGAATTTCTATGATTTTTTCCGGAATTTTTCCGGAATTTTTTAGAATTTTTTGGATTTTTTTTGCAATATTTTTTATTTTTTTGTTGGGGAATTTTTTTGGCATTTTTGGTAGAATTTTTTAGATTTTTGGTGGCATTTTTTTGGAAATTTTTTAGAATTTTTTGGAATTTTTTTGGAATTTTTTTAGAATTTTTTTTGGAATTTCTATGATTTTTCTGGAATTTTTTAGAATTTTTTGGAATTTTTTTAGAATATTTTTTAATTTTTTGTTGGGGAATTTTTTTGGCATTTTTGGTAGAATTTTTTAGATTGTTGGTGGCATTTTTCCCGAAATTTTTTAGATTTTTTTGGGATTTTTTTGGAATTTTTTCGGAATTTCTATGATTTTTTCCGGAATTTTTTAGAATTTTTTGGTATTTTTTTGGAATTTTTTTGGAATTTCTATGATTTTTTCCGGAATTTTTTAGAATTTTTTGGAATTTTTTTAGAATTTTTTTTATTTTTTTGTTGAGGAATTTTGTTGGCATTTTTTGTAGAATTTTTTAGATTTTTTGTGGCTTTTTTCTAGAAATTTTTTAGATTTTTTGGGGATTTTTTAGAATTTTTTGGAATTTTTTTGGGATTTTTTTGGAATTTTTTTGGAATTTCTATGATTTTTTCCGGAATTTTTTAGAATTTTTTGGAATTTTTTTAGAATTTTTTTTATTTTTTTGTTGGGGAATTTTTTTGGCATTTTTTTGTAGAATTTTTTAGATTTTTTGGTGGCATTTTTCCCGAAATTTTTTAGATTTTTTGGGGATTTTTTTGGAATTTTTTCGGAATTTCTATGATTTTTTCCGGAATTTTTTAGAATTTTTTGGAATTTTTTTGGAATTTTTTTAGAATTTTTTGGGGATTTTTTTTGGAATTTCTATGATTTTTTCCGGAATTTTTTAGAATTTTTTGGAATTTTTTTTGAATATTTTTTAATTTTTTGTTGGGGAATTTTTTTGGCATTTTTGGTAGAATTTTTTAGATTTTTGGTGGCATTTTTCCCGAATTTTTTTAGATTTTTTTGGGATTTTTTTGGGATTTTTTTGGGATTTCTATGATTTTTTCCAGAATTTTTTGGAATTTTTTTGGATTTTTTTTAGAATTTTTTTGGGATTTTTTAGAATTTTTTTTAGATTTTTTCAGAATTTTTTTAGAATTTTTTTGGATTTTTTTAAATAATTTTTTTGGATTTTTTTTAATTTTTCGGATTTTTTTTAGAATTTTTCGGATTTTTTTTATTTTTTGTGAATTTTTTTAGAATTTTTTTGGGATGTTTTTAGAACTTTTTGGAATTTTTAAAAATTTTTTTAGAATTTTTGGGGTTTTTTTGGAATTTTTTGAGAATTTTTTTAGAATTTTTAAATTCTTTTAGAATTATTTTGGATTTTTTTAGATTTTTAAATTTTTTTTAGAATTTTTTGGGCATTTTTGTAGAATTTTTTTGCAGTTTTGGTAGAATTTTTTGGAAGGTTTTTTGAATTTTTTTAGAATTTTTTTTGAGAATTTTTTTAGAATTTTTTGGGAATTTTTTCTGCATTTTTTTAGAATTTTTTGGCATTTTTAAAGAATTTTTAAAATTTTTTTAGAAATTTTTGGAATTTTAAAAAATTTTTTCCTCCATTTTTAAGAATTTTTTGGCTTTTTAAAAGAGTTTTTTATTAATTTTTTAGAATTTCTTGCAAATTTTTTAGAATTTTTTGGGATTTTTTTACAAATTGTTTGGGGGTATTTTTCCAGACTGCTTTGCCATTTTTGGGGACTTTTGCCAGGATTTTTCTTTATTTTTAAATTTTTTTTTTTGGACATTTTTTGCACAATTCTTAATTTTTTTTTTCAATTTTTTTTGCAACATAAAAAAAAATTTAAATTTTTTAATTTTTCAATTCTTTTGGCATTGATTCCCCCCAAATTCCCGGAATTCCCAGGGTTTGGCTCTGACCTGCGTGGCGAGGATCCCCAGCTGGATCCCGGTGTTGTGGGTCCCGGTGCCGATCACCCCGGCCACCGACACCTCGGACACGGCGCCTAAACTGGGACAGGGCAAAAACCCGGCTGGGAACCACGGAATGGGATCCTCGGCCCTCCCGGAGCCAGTCCTGGATCCTGAGCCCACCTGGATCCAGTCCTGAGCCCACCCGGATCCAGTCCTGGATCCTGATCCCACCCGAATCCATTCCCATTCCTGATCCCACTCGGATCCAGTCCAGATCCAGTCCTGAGCCCACCCCGATCCAGTCCTGGATCCAGAGCCCACCTGGATCCATTCCTGAGCCCACCCCGATCCAGTCCTGGATCCTCAGCCCACCTGGATCCAGTCCTGAGCCCACCCGGATCCAGTCCTGGATCCTGAGCCCACACGGATCCAGTCCTGAGCCCTCCTGGATCCAGTCCTGGATCCTGATCCCACCTGGATCCAGTCCTGACCCCACCCAGATCCATTCCTGAGCCCACCTGGATCCAATCCCGATCCCACCCAGATCCAGTCCTGGATCCTGAGCCCACCCGGATCCAGTCCTGATCCCACCTGGATCCAGTCCTGGATCCTGAGCCCTCCTGGATCCATTCCTGAGCCCTCCTGGATCCATTCCTAGATCCTGATCCCACCCGAATCCATTCCTGAGCCCTCCTGGATCCATTCCCAATCCCACCCGGATCCAGTCCTGGATCCTGAGCCCACCCGGATCCAGTCCTGGATCCTGATCCCATCCAGATCCAGTCCTGAGCCCACCTGGGTCCATTCCTGGATCCTGAGCCCACCCAGATCCATTCCTGATCCCTCCTGGATCCATTCCTGGATCCTGATCCCACCCGGATCCAGTCCTGAGCCTACCCGGATCCATTCCTGAGCCCACCCAGATCCAGTCCTGGATCCTGATCCCACCCGGATCCATTCCTGATCCCACCCGGATCCAGTCCTGATCCCACCCAGATCCAGTCCTGGATCCTGAGCCCACCTGAATCCATTCCCATTCCTGAGCCCACCTGGATCCATTCCTGGATCCTGATCCCTCCTGGATCCATTCCTGAGCCCTCCTGGATCCAGTCCTGGATCCTGATCCCACCCAAATCCATTCCTGAGCCCTCCTGGATCCTGATCCCACCTGGATCCATTCCCAATCCCACCTGGGTCCATTCCTGGATCCTGAGCCCACCCAGATCCATTCCTGATCCCTCCTGGATCCATTCCTGGATCCTGATCCCACCCGAATCCATTCCTGAGCCCTCCTGGATCCAGTCCTGGATCCTGATCCCACCTGGATCCATTCCCAATCCCACCCAGATCCAGTCCTGGATCCCGATCCCACCCAGATCCAGTCCCAATCCCACCCGGATCCATTCCTGGATCCTGATCCCTCCTGGATCCATTCCTGACTCCTCCTCAATCCATTCCCAGATCCATTCCCAATCCCATCCCCATTCCCAATCCCATCCCCATTCCCGATCTCAATCCCATTCCCCGCCCCAATCCCAATCCCACCCCGTTCCCGCTCACTTGGCCAGGGCCAGGCTGTTCCCATTCCCAATCCCAATCCCAATCCCAATCCCGATCCCGATCCCATTCCCAACCCCAATCCTGACCCCATTCTCAATCCTGACCCTGTTCCCATTCCCATTCTCATTCCCAACCCCATTCCTGACCCCACTCCCAATCCCATCCCATTTCCATTTCCAATCCCAATCCCATTCCCAAACCCCATCTTTAAACCCGTATTTAATCCCATTCAATCCCATATTCAATCCCATTTAACCCCACATTTAATCCCACATTTAATCCCATATTTAACCCCTCACATTTCCAGGGCCATTCCGTGTTTGTCCAGTTCCAGGTTCAGCTCCAATCTTTAACCCCATTCAATCCCATCTTTAATCCCATTTAACCCCATATTCAATCCCATTATAATCCCATTTAATCCCATCGAATCCCATATTGAATCCCATTTAATCCCATCTAATCCCATATTTAACCCCTCACATTTCCAGGGCCATTCCGTGTTTGTCCAGTTCCAGGTTCAGCTCCCATCTTTAACCCCATTCAATCCCATATTTAATCCCATTTAACCCCATATTCAATTCCATTATAATCCCATTTAATCTCGTTTTTAATCCCGTATTTAATCCCATTTAATCCCGTATTTAATCCCATCTAATCCCATATTTAATCCCGTATTTAACCCCTCACATTTCCAGGGCCATTCCATTTAATCCCACATTTAATCCCGTATTTAATCCCATATTTAATCCCATTTAATCCCATATTTAACCCCTCACATTTCCAGGGCCATTCCGTGTTTGTCCAGTTCCAGGTTCAGCTCCAATCTTTAACCCCATATTTAATCTCATATTTAATCCCATTTAATCCCATATTCGATCCCATCTTTAATCCCATTCAATCCCATTATAATCCCATTTAATCCCATATTTAATCCCATTTTCGCTCACATTTCCAGGGCCATTCCGTGTTTGTCCAGTTCCAGGTTCAGCTCCCAACTTTAACCCCATATTCAATCCCATATTCAATCCCATTTTAATCCCATCTTTAATCCCATATTCAATCCCATTTAATCCCACATTTAATCCCGTATTCAATGCCATTATAATCCCATTATAATCCCATTTAATCCCCTATTTAATCCCATTTTCCCTCACATTTCCAGGGCCATTCCGTGTTTGTCCAGTTCCAGGTTCAGCTCCCATCTTTAACCCCATATTTAACCCCATATTCAATCCCATCTTTAATCCCATCTTTAATCCCATTTAATCTCACATTTAATCCCACATTTAATCCCATTTAATCCCGTATTTAATCCCGTATTTAACCCCTCACATTTCCAGGGCCATTCCGTGTTTATCCAGTTCCAGGTTCAGCTTCAATCTTTAACCCCATATTCAATCCCATATTCAATCCCATTTAACCCCATCTTTAATCCCACATTTAATCCCACATTCAATCCCATATTCAATCCCATTTAATCCCATATTTAATCCCATTTAATCCCGTATTTAACCCCTCACATTTCCAGGGCCATTCTGTGTTTATCCAGTTCCAGGTTCAGCTCCCAACTTTAACCCCATATTCAATCCCATCTTTAATCCCATTTAACCCCATATTCAATCCCATCTTTAATCCAATTTAATCCCACATTTAATCCTACATTTAATCCCACATTTAATCCCATCTTTAATCCCATTTAACCCCACATTTAATCCCATTTAATCCCATATTCAATCCCATTATAATCCCATTTAATCCCACATTTAATCCCGTATTTAACCCCTCACATTTCCAGGGCCATTCCGTGTTTGTCCAGTTCCAGGTTCAGCTCCCAACTTTAACCCCATATTCAATCCCATTTTAATCCCATTTAATCCCATATTCAATCCCATATTTAATCCCATTTAACCCCCCATTTAATCCCATTTAATCCCGTATTTAATCCCATCTTTAATCCCATCTTTAATCCCATCTAATCCCATTATAATCCCATTTAATCCAATCTAATCCCACATCTAATCCCACATCTAATCCCACATTTAATCCCATTTTCCGCACACATTTCCAGGGCCATTCCGTGTTTGTCCAGTTCCAGGTTCAGCTCCCATCTTTAACCCCATCTTTAATCCCATTTAACCCCATATTCAATCCCATCTTTAATCCCATTCAATCCCATCTAATCCCACATTTAATCCCACATTTAATCCCACATTTAATCCCATATTTAACCCCTCACATTTCCAGGGCCATTCCGTGTTTGTCCAGTTCCAGGTTCAGCTCCCATCTTTAATCCCATATTCAATCCCATATTCAATCCCATATTTAATCCCATTTAACCCCATATTCAATCCCATCTTTAATCCCATTTAATCCCATATTTAATCCCATTATAATCCCATTTAATCCCCCATTTAATCCCGTATTTAACCCCTCACATTTCCAGGGCCATTCCATTTAATCCCGTATTTAATCCCATATTCAATCCCATATTCAATCCCATTTAATCCCATTTCCCCTCACATTTCCAGGGCCATTCCGTGTTTATCCAGTTCCAGGTTCAGCTCCCATCTTTAACCCCATATTCAATCCCATTTAATCCCATATTCAATCCCATCTTTAATCCCATATTCAATCCCATCTTTAATCCCATTTAACCCCATATTCAATCCCATTTAATCCCATATTTAACCCCTCACATTTCCAGGGCCATTCCGTGTTTATCCAGTTCCAGGTTCAGCTCCCAACTTTAACCCCATATTCAATCCCATATTCAATCCCATTTAACCCCATATTCAATCCCATCTTTAATCCCATATTCAATCCCATATTTAATCCCATTTAACCCCACATTCAATCCCATTTAATCCCATTTTCCCTCACATTTCCAGGGCCATTCCGTGTTTATCCAGTTCCAGGTTCAGCTCCGACAGGAGAATCCCGGCCTCCACCTTCACCTGCAGCTTCTCCTTGTCCACCTGCGGGGCACGGAGCAACCTCAGCCAAAATTGGGGATTTTGGGGATTTTTTTGGGGATTTTTTGGGATTTTTTTGGCAATTTTGAGGGATTTTTTTGGGGAATTTTTGTAAATTTTTTGTGAATTTTTGGGGATTTTTTGGTGATTTTTTGGGGATTTTTCGTGATTTTTTTTGGTGATTTTTTGGGGATTTTTTTGGGATTTTTGGGGAATTTTTTAGGGAATTTTTGGGATTTTTTTGTGAATTTTTAGGGATTTTTTGGTGATTTTGTCCACCTGTGGGGCACAGAGCAACCTCAGCCCCATTTTGGGATTTTGGGGATTTTTGGGATTTTTGGGAATTTTTGGGGCAATTTTGAGGGATTTTGGGGGGAATTTTTGTAATTTTTTTGTGAATTTTTAGGGATTTTTTGGTGAATTTTGGTGATTTTTGGGGGATTTTTTGGCAATTTTGAGGGATTTTTGGAGGAATTTTGGGGGAATTTTGGAGGAATTTTTGTGATTTTTTGTGAAATTTTAGGGATTTTTTTTTTATTTTTTGGGATTTTTTTGTGCAATTTTGAGGGATTTTGGGGGGAATTTTTGGGGAATTTTGGAGAATTTTGGGGATTTTTTGTGAATTTTTAGGGATTTTCTGGTGATTTTTTGGTGATTTTGTCCACCTGTGGGGCATGGAGCCACCTCAGCCCCAGTTTGGGATTTTGGGGATTTTTGGGGATTTTTTGGGGCAATTTTGAGGGATTTTGGGGGGAATTTTTGTAATTTTTTTGTGAATTTTTAGGGATTTTTTTGTGATTTTTGGTGATTTTTTCGGGATTTTCTGGGATTTTTTTGTGCAATTTTGAGGGATTTTTTTGAGGAATTTTGGGGGATTTTTTGGGGAATTTTTGGGGGAATTTTTGGGATTTTTTGTGAATTTTTAGGGATTTTTTGGTGATTTTTTGGTGATTTTGTCCACCTGCGGAGCATGGAGCAACCTCAGCCCCAGTTTGGGATTTTGGGGATTTTTGGGGGGATTTTTTTGAATTTTTGTGAACTTTTAGGGGATTTTTGGGGGATTTTGGGGGATTTTTTGGGATTTTTTTTGGGCAATTTTGAGGGATTTTTGGGGATTTTTTGGGGATTTTTGGAGGAATTTTTGGGGAATTTTTGTGATTTTTTGTGAATTTTGAGGGATTTTTTTTTTTTTTTTGGATTTTTTTGTGCAATTTTGAGGGATTTTTGGGGGAACTTTTGGGGAATTTTTGAGGAATTTTTGGGGAATTTTGGTGATTTTTTTGTGAATTTTAAGGGATTTTTGGGTGATTTTTTGCTGATTTTGTCCACCTGCAGAGCATGGAGCAACCTTAGCCCAAATTTGGGATTTTTGGGGATTATTTTGGGATTTTTTTAGGGAAATTTTGAGGGAATTTTTGAGGGAATTTTTGAGGGAATTTTTGTGATTTTTTTGTGAATTTTTATGGATTTTTGGGGGGGATTTTTTGGGGAATTTTTGGGATTTTTTTGTGAATTTTTAGGGAATTTTTTTTCATTTTTTGGGGGATTGTTTGGGCAATTTTGAGGCATTTTTTGGCGAATTTTGGGGGAATTTTGGGAATTTTTTGTGAATTTTTAGGGATTTTCTGGTGATTTTTTGGTGATTTTGTCCACCTGTGGGGCACGGAGCCACCTCAGCCCCAGTTTGGGATTTTGGGGATTTTTGGGGATTTTTTTGAGCAATTTTGAGGGATTTTTGGAGGAATTTTTTTGGGGGGGGGATTTTTTTGGCATTTTGGGGGAATTTTTGTCATTTTTTTCTGAATTTTTGGGGATTTTCTGGTGATTTTTTGGTGAAAATCTTTTTATTTTTGGTTTGGTTTTTTTTTAGGGGGGAAATTTCATTTTTTCCAAGAATATTTTCCATTTTATTTGGATTTTTTTGGGAGGTGGGGGAGAGTTTTTGGGGACTTTTGGGGATTTTTCAGGAATACATTGTGGGCATTTTTTAGGGCTGAAATCTTTCTATTTTTGGGGGTTTTTTTAGGGAAAATTTCATTTTTCCTGAGAATATTTTCCATTTGTTTGGAATTTTTTTGGGGGTGGGGGGAGATTTTTTGGGTATTTTTGGGGGGGATTTTTGGGGGATTTTTTGGGGAATTTTTGGGATTTTTTTGTGAATTTTTAGGGATTTTTTTTCATTTTTTGGGGGATTGTTTGGGCAATTTTGAGGCATTTTTTGAGCAATTTTGAAGGATTTTTTTTTGAATATTTGTGATTTTTTGGGGATTTTTGGGGGAATTTTTGGGGGATTTTTTGGGGAAATTTTGTGATTTTTTGTGAATTTTTATGGATTTTTTGGTGGATTTTTGGGGGGATTTTTTGGGATTTTTTTTTGGCAATTTTGAGGGATTTTTTGAGGAATTTTGGCGAATTTTTGTGATTTTAGGGGTTTATTTGGGGATTTTTGGGGATTTTTTTGAGCAATTTTGAGGGATTTTTTGAGGAATTTTGGGGAATTTTTGTGATTTTAGGGGATTATTTGGGGATTTTTGGGGATTTTTTTGAGCAATTTCGAGGGATTTTTGGAGGGATTTTTTGGGGGGGATTTTTTTGGCATTTTGGGGCAATTTTTGTCATTTTTTTGTGAATTTTTAGGGATTTTCTGGTGATTTTTTGGTGAAAATCTTTTTATTTTTGTTTGTTTCTTTTTTAGGGGGGAAATTTCAATTTTTCCAAGAATATTTTCCATTTTATTTGGAATTTTCT
Organism: Agelaius phoeniceus; assembly: GCF_051311805.1. Classification (NCBI taxonomy): domain Eukaryota; kingdom Metazoa; phylum Chordata; class Aves; order Passeriformes; family Icteridae; genus Agelaius; species Agelaius phoeniceus. The sequence continues at coordinate 1,754,654 of NC_135267.1, read as the reverse complement.
TGGGGTGGGGGAGATTTTTTTGGGGATTTTTGGGGATTTTCCAGGAATACATTGTGGGCATTTTTTAGGATGGAAATCTTTCTATTTTTGGGGGTTTTTTTGGGAAAATTTTATTTTTTCCAAGAATATTTTCCATTTTATTTGGAATTTTTTTGGGGGCTGGGGGAGATTTTTTGGGGGATTTTTGGGGGGGATTTTTTGGGGATTTTTTGGGGAATTTTTTGGGGAATTTTTGGGGAATTTTTTGGATTTTTTGTGAATTTTTAGGGAATTTTTTTTCATTTTTTGGGGGATTGTTTGGGCAATTTTGAGGCATTTTTTGGCGAATTTTGGGGGAATTTTGGGGGAATTTTGGGAATTTTTTGGGAATTTTTAGGGATTTTTGGTGATTTTTTGGTGATTTTGTCCACCTGTGGGGCACGGAGCCACCTCAGACCCAGTTTGGGATTTTGGGGAATTTTTTTTGGAATTTTTGGGATTTTTGGGAATTTTTGGGGCAATTTTGAGGGATTTTTTGGGGATTTTTGAGGAATTTTGAGGGATTTTTTTTGCAATTTTGAGGGATTTTTTGGGGATTTTGGGGGGATTTTTCGGGAATTTTTTTATTTTTTGGGCAATTTTGAAGGAAGTTTTTTAAATTTTGGGGGGAATTTTTGTGATTTTTTTGTGAATTTTTTTGGATTTTTGGTGATTTTTTTGGGGGGGAATTTCTGTGATTTTTTGGTGAATTTTTTGGGATTTTTTGGGGGGATTTTTTGGGCAATGTTGAGGGATATTTTTTTTATTTCTGGGGGATTTTTTGTGGATTTTTTGGATTTTTTGGGAATTTTTGTGATTTTTTGGGAATTTTTGTGATTTTTGTGAATTTTTAGGGATTTTTTTAGTTTTTTGGGATTTTTTTGTGCAATTTTGAGGGATTTTTTGAGGAATTTTTGGGGAATTTTTGAGGAATTTTTGGGGAATTTTAATGGATTTTTTGGTGATTTTTTGGTGATTTTTTGGTGATTTTGTCCACTTGCAGAGCACGGAGCCACCTCAGCCCCAATTTGGGATTTTGGGGATTTTGGGGATTTTTGGAGATTTTTTTTGGAATTTTTGGGGCAATTTTGAGGGATTTTTTGGGGATTTTTTTGGGATTTTTGGGGATTTTTGGAGGATTTTTTAAAATTTTTGGGGAATTCTGAGGGATTTTTTGTGATTTTGGGGAATTTTTTGGGGAATTTTTGGGAATTTTTGTGATTTTTTAGGGATTTTTGGTGATTTTTTGGTGATTTTGTCCACCTGCGGAGCACAGAGCAACCTCAGCCCAAATTTGGGATTTTTGGGGATTTTTTGGGGAATTTTGGGGATTTTTGGGAATTTTTGGGATTTTTGGGGCAATTTTGAGGGATTTTTTGGGGATTTTTTTGGGATTTTTTGGGGATTATTTGGGGATTTTTTGTGATTTTTGAGGGATTTTTTGGGCAATTTTGAGGGATTTTTGGGGATTTTTTTGGGATTTTTGGAGGATTTCTTGGGATTTTTTTTTTGCAATTTTGAAAGATTTTTTTTTTTAATTTTTGTGATTTTTTTGTGAATTTTTAGGGATTTTTTGGTGATTTTTTGGTGATTTTGTCCACCTGCAGAGCATGGAGCCACCTCAGACCCAGTTTGGGATTTTGGGGATTTTTGGAGATTTTTTTTGGGAATTTTTGGGGTTTTTGGGAATTTTTGGGGCAATTTTGAGGGATTTTTTGGGGATTTTTTGGGATTCTTTTTATTTTTTGGGATTTTTTGGGGGGAATTTTTGTGATTTTTGGGGGATTATTTTTGGATTTTTTTGAGGATTTTTGGCAATTTTGAGGGATTTTTTTTATTTTTGGGGGAATTTTTGTGATTTTTGGGGGATTTTTTGGGGGGGAATTTTTGTGATTTTTTGTGAATTTTTAGGGATTTTTTTTTATTTTTTGGATTTTTTTGTGCAATTTTGAGGGATTTTTGAGGAATTTTTGGGGATTTATTTGGGAATTTTTGTGATTTTTTTGTGAATTTTTAGGGATTTTTTGGTGATTTTTTGGTGATTTTGTCCACCTGCAGAGCACGGAGCCACCTCAGCCCCAGTTTGGGATTTTGGGGATTTTGGGGAATTTTTGGGGCAATTTTGAGGGATTTTTTTTATTTTTGTGGGGAATTTTTGTGATTTTTTGGGGGAAATTTTGTGATTTTTTCTGAATTTTTAGGGATTTTTTTTTATTTTTTGGGAGGAATTTTTGAGCAATTTTGAGGGATTTTTTTATTTTTTGGGGATTTTTTGTGATTTTTTTTGTGATTTTTGGGGGGTTTTTTTATTTTTTGTGGAATTTTTAGGGAATTTTGGGGATTTTTTGTGAATTTTTAGGGATTTTTTGGTGATTTTTTGGTGATTTTTTCCACCTGTGGGGCACGGAGCCACCTCAGCCCCAGTTTGGGATTTTGGGGATTTTTGGGGGGTTTTTTTTGAATTTTTGTGAACTTTTAGGGGATTTTTGGGGGATTTTGGGGGATTTTTTGGGATTTTTTTTTTGCAATTTTGAGGGATTTTTGGGGATTTTTTGGGGATTTTTGGAGGATTTTTTTGGGCAATTCTGAGGGATTTTTTTGTGATTTTGGGGGAATTTTGGGGGAATTTTGTGATTTTTTTGTGAATTTTGAGGGATTTTTGGTGATTTTTTGCTGATTTTGTCCACCTGCAGAGCATGGAGCAACCTTAGCCCAAATTTGGGATTTTTGGGGATTTTTGGGGATTTTTTGGGGAATTTTTTTGGATTTTTTAGGGAAATTTTGAGGGAATTTTTGTGATTTTTTGTGAATTTTTATGGATTTTTTGGTGAATTTTGGGGAATTTTTTGGGATTTTTGGGGGGGATTTTTTGGGGAATTTTTGGGATTTTTTTGTGAATTTTTAGGGAATTTTTTTCCATTTTTTGGGGGATTGTTTGGGCAATTTTGAGGCATTTTTTGGCGAATTTTGGGGGAATTTTGGGAATTTTTTGTGAATTTTTAGGGATTTTTGGTGATTTTTTGGTGATTTTGTCCACCTGTGGGGCACGGAGCCACCTCAGCCCCAGTCTGGGATTTTGGGGGATTTTTTTGGGAAATTTTGGGATTTTTTGTGAATTTTTATGGATTTTTTTTGAATATTTGTGATTTTTTGGGGATTTTTGGGGGAATTTTTGGGGGATTTTTTGGGGGATTTTTTGGGGAAATTTTGTGATTTTTTGTGAATTTTTATGGATTTTTTGGTGGATTTTTGGGGGGATTTTTTGGGATTTTTTTTTGGCAATTTTGAGGGATTTTTTGAGGAATTTTTGGGGATTTTTTGTGATTTTAGGGGATTTTTTGGGGATTTTTTGGGATTTTTTTGACAATTTTGAGGGATTTTTGGAGGAATTTTTGGGAATTTTTTGGGGGGGATTTTTTTGGCATTTTGGGGAAATTTTTGTCATTTTTTTCTGAATTTTTAGGGATTTTCTGGTGATTTTTTGGTGAAAATCTTTTTATTTTGGGGTTTCTTTGGGGGGAAATTTCATTTTTTCCAAGAATATTTCCCATTTTTTTTGGATTTTTTTTTGGGGTGGGGGGAGATTTTTTTGGGCATTGTTGGTGATTCTTCAGGGACACCTTGCAGGCATTTTTTGGGGCGGAAACTTCTATTTTTGGGGGGTTTTTTTGGGGAAAATTTCATTTTTCCTGAGAATATTTTCCATTTTATTTGGATTTTTTTTCGGGAGGTGGGGGAGATTTTTTGGGGGATTTTTGGGGGAAATTTTTTGGGGAATTTTTGGGATTTTTTGTGAATTTTTAGGGAATTTTTTTCCATTTTTTGGGGGATTGTTTGGGCAATTTTGAGGCTTTTTTTTTTTTTGAATTTTGGGGGAATTTTGGGGGAATTTTGGGAATTTTTTGGGAATTTTTAGGGATTTTCTGGTGATTTTTTGGTGATTTTGTCCACCTGTGGGGCACGGAGCCGCCTCAGCCCCAGTTTGGGATTTTGGGGATTTTGGGGGAATTTTTGGGGGATTTTTTTGTTAATTTTTGGGGGAAATTTTGTGATTTTTTGTGAATTTTTATGGATTTTTTGGTGAATTTTGGGGATTTTTTGGGGGATTTTTTGGGGAATTTTTGGGATTTTTTGTGAATTTTTAGGGAATTTTTTTTCATTTTTGGGGGGATTGTTTGGGCAATTTTGAGGCATTTTTTGAGCAATTTTGAAGGATTTTTTTTTGAATATTTGTGATTTTTTGGGAATTTTTAGGGATTTTTGGGGGAATTTTTTGGGATTTTTTGGGGAATTTTTGTGATTTTAGGTGATTATTTGGGGATTTTTGGGGATTTTTTTGAGCAATTTCGAGGGATTTTTGGAGGGATTTTTTGGGCGGCATTTTTTTGGCATTTTGGGGCAATTTTCGTCATTTTTTGTGAATTTTTAGGGATTTTCTGGTGATTTTTTGGTGAAAATCTTTTTTTTTTTGTTAGTTTCTTTTTTAGGGGGAAATTTCATTTTTCCAAGAATATTTTCCATTTTATTTGGAATTTTCTTGGGGTGGGGGAGATTTTTTCGGGCATTTTTGGTGATTCTTCGGGGACACCTTGCAGGCATTTTTTGGGGCGGAAACTTCTATTTTTGAGGGGTTTTTTTGGGAAAATTTCATTTTTCCTGAGAATATTTTCCATTTTATTTGGAATTTTTTTGGGGTGGGGGAGATTTTTTGGGGGATTTTTGGGGGGGATTTTTGGGGGGGATTTTTGGGGGGGATTTTTTGGGGAATTTTTTGGGGAATTTTTGGGATTTTTTGTGAATTTTTAGGGAATTTTTTTCATTTTTTGGGGGATTGTTTGGGCAATTTTGAGGCATTTTTTGGGGGAATTTTTGGGGGGATTTTTTGGGGAATTTTTGGGATTTTTTGTGAATTTTTAGGGATTTTTTTTTTCATTTTTTAGGGATTTTTTTTTTCATTTTTGGGGGGATTGTTTGGGCAATTTTGAGGCATTTTTGGGCAATTTTGAAGGATTTTTTTTTGAATATTTGTGATTTTTTGGGAATTTTTAGGGATTTTTGGGGAATTTTTTGGGGGATTGTTTGGGGAATTTTGTGATTTTTTGTGATTTTTTATGGATTTTTTGGTGGATTTTTGGGGGGATTTTTTGGGATTTTTTTGGCAATTTTGAGGGATTTTTTGAGGAATTTTTGGGGAATTTTTGTGATTTTAGGGGATTATTTGGGGATTTTTGGGGATTTTTTTGTCAATTTCGAGGGATTTTTGGAGGAATTTTTTGAGGGGGATTTTTTTGGCATTTTGGGGGAATTTTTGTCATTTTTTTGTGAATTTTTAGGGATTTTTTGGTGATTTTTTGGTGAAAATCTTTTTATTTTTGTTTTTTTTTTTTTTTAGGGGGGAAATTTTATTTTTCCAAGAATATTTTCCATTTTATTTGGATTTTTTTTGGGGTGGGGGGAGATTTTTTTGGGGGGATTTTTGGTGATTCTTCGGGGACACCTTGCAGGCATTTTTTGGGGCCGAAACTTTTCTATTTTTGGGGGTTTTTTGGGGAAAATTTCATTTTTTCCAAGAATATTTTCCATTTTTTTTGGATTTTTTTTGGGGGGTAGGGGAGATTTTTTTGGGGATTTTTTTGGGGAATTTTTGGGGAATTTTTGGGATTTTTTGTGAATTTTTAGGGAATTTTTTTTCATTTTTTGGGGGATTGTTTGGGCAATTTTGAGGCATTTTTTGGCGAATTTTGGGGGAATTTTGGGGGAATTTTGGGAATTTTTTGTGAATTTTTAGGGATTTTTGGTGATTTTTTGGTGATTTTCTCCACCTGTGGGGAACGGAGCAACCTCAGCCCAAATTTGGGATTTTTGGGGATTTTTGGGAATTTTTAGGGATTTTTGGGGATTTTTTGGGGAAATTTTGTGATTTTTTGGGAATTTTTATGGATTTTTTGGTGAATTTTGGGGATTTTTTGGGGAATTTTTGGGATTTTTTGTGAATTTTTAGGGATTTTTTTCTCATTTTTTGGGGGGATTGTTTGGGCAATTTTGAGGCATTTTTTGGGCAATTTTGAAGGATTTTTTTTTGAATATTTGTGATTTTTGGGGAATTTTTAGGGATTTTTTTGGGGATTTTTTGGGGAAATTTTGTGATTTTTTGTGAATTTTTATGGATTTTTTGCTGGATTTTTGGGGGGATTTTTTGGCTTTTTTTTGGCAATTTTGAGGGATTTTTTGAGGAATTTTTGGGGAATTTTTGTGATTTTAGGGGATTATTTGGGGATTTTTGGGGATTTTTTTGAGCAATTTCGAGGGATTTTTGGAGGGATTTTTTGGGCGGCATTTTTTGGCATTTTGGGGGAATTTTTGTCATTTTTTTGTGAATTTTTAGGGATTTTCTGGTGATTTTTTGGTGAAAATCTTTTTATTTTTGTTTGGTTTTTTTTAGGGGGGAAATTTTATTTTTTCCAAGAATATTTCCCTTTTTTTTTTGGATTTTTTTTTGGGGTGGGGGGAGATTTTTTCGGGCATTTTTGGTGATTCTTCGGGGACACCTTGCAGGCATTTTTTGGGGCGGAAACTTCTATTTTTGAGGGGTTTTTTTTGGGAAAATTTCATTTTTCCTGAGAATATTTTCCATTTTGTTTGGATTTTTTTTGGGGTGGGGGGATTTTTTGGGGATTTTTGGGGGAATTTTTTGGGGAATTTTTTGGGAATTTTTGGGATTTTTTGTGAATTTTTAGGGAATTTTTTTTCATTTTTTGGGGGATTGTTTGGGCAATTTTGAGGCATTTTTTGAGGCATTTTTGAGGCATTTTTTGGCGAATTTTGGGGGAATTTTGGGAATTTTTTGTGAATTTTTAGGGATTTTTGGTGATTTTTTGGTGATTTTGTCCACCTGTGGGGCACGGAGCAACGTCAGCCCCAGTTTGGGATTTTTGGGGATTTTTTGGGGATTTTTTGGAGCAATTTTGAGGGATTTTTGGAGGAATTTTTGGGAATTTTTGGGGGGGGATTTTTTTGGCATTTTGGTGCAATTTTTATCATTTTTTTCTGAATTTTTAGGGATTTTCTGGTGATTTTTTTTTCTGGTGATCTTTTTATTTTGGGGTTTTTTTTGGGAAAATTTCATTTTCCCGCGAATATTTTCCATTTGTTTCCATTTTTTTTGGGACTGGACGATTTTTTTGGGGGGGGGACTGAAAGATTTGGATTTTTTAGTGGCATTGAACCGTTTTTCCCAAGGTTCCCGCGGTTTTTTCCGGAAGGTTCCGCGCCCGACCTGCAGCACGCGGTTGAGGTGGCCCATGTGGATCATGAAGCCGTCGGTGCAGGCGATGTCCGAGGGGGAGTGGCCGCCCCCCACCACCTTCACGCGCTTCCCCTGCTGCCGGGCCAGCTCCAGGATCTGCCCCAAAAACACCGGGAATCAACCCAAAACATCGGCCCCAAATCACAGGGAATGTCCCCAAAAAAAACATTCGGAAAATGTCAGGAAGATCCCAAAAACACCAATCCTAAAATATCGGGAATTATCCAAAAAACCGATCCTAAAATATCAGGAATGGCCCAAAAAAACCATCCCCAAATTGCCGGGAATGTCCCCAAAAAAACTGACCCTAAACCAACAGAAATGTCCCAAAAAAACAACCCCAAATCACCGGGAATGTCCCCAAAAAACCAATCCTAAACCATCGGAAATGACCCCAAAAAACCAATCCTAAAACAACAGGAATGTCCCAAAAAAAATCCCCAAATGGCCGGGAATGTCCCCAAAAAAACCACCCCAAAATCCACCAGGAATATCCCAAAAAATCCAATCTTAAAATATTGGGAATGACCCAAAAAACCACCCCAAAATCACTGGGAATGTCCCCAAAAAACCGATCCTAAATCATTGGGAATATCCCAAAAATGGGATCCTAAAATATCGGGAATGTCCCTAAAAAACATCCCCAAATGGCCGGGAATGTCCCCAAAAAACCATTTGGAAAATGTCAGGAAGATCCCAAAAAAACCAATCCTAAAACATTGGGAATATCCCAAAAAACCGATCCTAAACCATGGGGAATATCCCAAAAATCAATCCTAAAACAACAGAAATGTCCCTAAAAACCGATCCTAAAATATCAGGAATGTCCCAAAAAATCATCCCAAAATCCACCAGGAAGATCCCAAAAAAACCAATCCTAAACCATTGGGAATATCCCAAAACCACCAATCCTAAAACATCAGGAATATCCCAAAAAAACTGATCCTAAACCACTGGGAATGTCCCCAGAAATCCAATCCTAAAACATCAGGAATATCCCAAATAAACCACCCCAAACCCACTGAGAATATCCCCAAAAAACCAATCCTAAAACCTTGGGAATGTCCCAAAAAAAACCAAACCTAAACCAACAGGAATGTCCCAAAAAAACAACCCCAAATCGCCGGGAATGTCCCCAAAAAAAAACATTCGGAAAATGTCAGGAAGATCCCAAAAAAACCACCCAAAACCACCAAGAATACCCCAAAAAATACCAATCCTAAAACATTGGGAATATCTCAAAAACACCAATCCCAAAGCATCAGGAATGTCCCAAAAAATGGATCCTAAAATATCGGGAATGTCCCCAAAAAAACCAATCCTAAACCAACAGAAATGTCCCAGAAAAATGACCCAAACCCAGCAGAAATGTCCCAAAAAAGGGATCCTAAAACATCAGGAATGTCCCAAAAACACCAATCCTAAAACATTGGGAATATCCCAAATAAACCAATCCTAAAGCATTGGGAATATCCCAAAAAACCAACCCCAAACCTACTGGGAATGTCCCCAAAAAAATGATCCAAAAATATTTGGAATATCCCAAAAACACCAATCCTAAAATATCAGGAATATCCAAAAAAAACCCAATCCTAAAACATCGGGAATGTCCCCAAAAAACCAACCCCAAACCCACTGGGAATGTCCCCAAAAAACCAATCCTAAACCACCAGGAATGTACCAAAAAACCCAATCCTAAACCATTGGGAATATCCAAAAAACCGATCCTAAAATATCGGGAATGTCCCAAAAACACCAATCCTAAAACATCAGGAATGTCCCTAAAACCCAATCCTAAACCAACAGAAATGTCCCAAAAAAACAACCCCAAATGGCCGGAATGTCCCCAAAAAAACCAATCCTAAACCAACGGGAATGTCCCCAAAAAAACCATTTGGAAAATGTCAGGAAGATCCCAAAAAAACCGATCCTAAAAAATTGGGAATATCCCAAAATAACCAATCCTAAAATATCAAGAATGTCCCAAAAAAACAATCCTAAAATCCACCAGGAATATCCCAAAAAGATGATCCTAAACCATTGGGAATATCCCAAAACCACCAATCCTAAAACATTAGGAATATCCCAAAAAACTGATCCTAAACCACTGGGAATGTCCCCAAAAAAATGATCCTAAAATATCGGGAATGTCCCAAAAAAACAACCCCAAATCACCGGGAATGTCCCCAAAAAAACCAATCCTAAACCAAGAGAAATGTCCCCAAAAAATCATCCCCAAATGGCCGGGAATGTCCCCAAAAACCATCCAGGATCTGCCAGAAAAACATTGGGAATGTCCCAAAAAAACCAATCCTAAACCTTCAGGAATGTCCCAAAAAAACAATCCTAAAACATTGGGAATGTCCCTAAAAAAAACCTACCCCAAAACCTCTGGGAATGTACCCAAAAAAATGATCTTAAAACATTGGGAATGTCCCAAAAACGCAATCCTAAAATATCAGGAATGTCCCCAAAAATCCAATCCAAAAACCTTGGGAATATCCCAAATAAACCACCCCAAACCTACTGGGAATATCCCAAAAAATGATCCTAAAACATCGGGAATATCCCAAATAAACCACCACAAATCTACTGGGAATGTACCCAAAAAAATGATCCTAAAATATTGGGAATGTCCCAAAAAAACCGATCCTAAAATATCAGGAATGTCCCTAAAAACCAACCTAAACCAACAGGAATGACCCCAAAAAACCATCCCCAAATCACCGGGAATGTCCCCAAAAAAACATTCGGAAAATGTCAGGAAGATCCCAAAAAAACCACCCAAAACCACCAAGAATACCCCAAAAAATACCAATCCTAAAACATTGGGAATGTCCCAAAAAAACAACCCCAAATCACCGGGAATGTCCCCAAAAAAACGATCCTAAACCAACAGGAATGACCCCAAAAAATCATCCCCAAATGGCCGGGAATGTCCCCAAAAAACCATTCGGAAAATGTCAGGAAGATCCCAAAAAACTGATCCTAAACCACTGGGAATGTCCCAAAAAAATGATCCTAAAACATCAGGAATGTCCCTAAAAAACCAATCCTAAAATATCAGGAATGTCCCTAAAAAAACCCAATCCTAAACCAACAGGAATGACCCAAAAAACCATCCCCAAATCACCGGGAATGTCCTCAAAAAAACCCAATCCTAAACCAACAGAAATGACCCCAAAAAAACCATTCAGAAAATGTCAGGAAGATCCCAAAAAAAACCAATCCTAAAATTTCAGGAATGTCCCAAAAAACCGATCCTAAAATCCACCAGGAATATCCCAAAAAGATGATCCTAAACCATTGGGAATATCCCAAAACCACCAATCCTAAAACATCGGGAATATCCCAAAAAACCGATCCTAAACCACTGGGAATGTCCCCAAAAAAACGATCCTAAAATATCGGGAATGTCCCAAAAAACCCAGTTCTAAAATATTTGGAATGTCCCTAAAAAACCAATCCTAAAACATCAGGAATGTCCCAAAAAACCATCCCAAAATCCACCAGGAATATCCCAAAAAATGGATCCTAAAATAACAGGAATGCCCCCCAAAAAGTGATCCTAAAACACCAGGAATGGCCCAGAAAAATGACCCAAACCCAGCAGAAATGGCCCAAAAAAGGGATCCTAAAACCTTGGGAATGTCCCAAAAACACCAATCCTAAAACATCAAGAATGTCCCAAAAACAACCCCAAATCAGCAGGAAGATCCCCAAAAAAACCATTTGGAAAATGTCAGGAAGATCCCAAAAAAACCAATCCTAAAATATCGGGAATATCCCAAAAAACCGATCCTAAAACATCAGGAATTTCCCAAAGAATCAATCCTAAAACAATGGAAATGTCCCTAAAAACCGATCCGAAAATATCAGGAATGTCCCAAAAAATCATCCCAAAATCCACCAGGAATATCCCAAAAAAACCAATCCTAAACCATTGGGAATATCCCAAAAAAACCAATCCTAAAACATTGGGAATGTCCCCAAAAAAAACGATCCTAAAATATTGGGAATGTCCTTAAAAAAACCACCCCAAAACCTTGGGAATGTCCCCCAAAAAATGATCCTAAAACATTGGGAATATCCCAAAAATGGGATCCTAAAATATCAGGAATGTCCCCAAAAAAATGATCCTAAAACAACAGGAATATCCCAAAAAAACCAATCCGAAAATATCAAGAATGTCCCAAAAAAACCAATCCTAAACCAACGGGAATGTCCTCAAAAAAACATTTGGAAAATGTCAGGAAGATCCCAAAAAAACCAATCCTAAACCACTGGGAATGTCCCAAAAAAACCAATCCTAAAACATCAGGAATATCCCAAAAAAACAATCCTAAAACATTGGGAATGTCCCAAAAACACCAATCCTAAAACATCAGGAATGTCCCCCAAAAAAGGATCCTAAAACATCAGGAATATCCCAAAAAAATCAATCCTAAAACCTTGGGAATGTCCCAAAAAACCCAGTCCTAAAATATTGGGAATGTCCCAAAATATCAGGAATGTCCCTAAGAAACATCCCAAAATCGCCAGGAATGTCCCCAAAAAAACGTTTGGAAAATGTCAGGAAGATCCAAAAAAAACCAATCCTAAACCATTGGGAATATCCCAAAAAACTGATCCTAAACCATTGGGAATATCCCAAAAAAACCAATCCTAAAACATCAGGAATATCCCAAAAAAACCGATCCTAAAATATCAGGAATGTCCCAAAAAATCATCCCAAAATCCACCAGGAAGATCCCAAAAAAACCAATCCTAAACCATTGGGAATATCCCAAAAACACCAATCCTAAATCATTGGGAATATCCCAAAAAACTGATCCTAAACCACTGGGAATGTCCCCAAAAAAATGATCCTAAAACATCGGGAATGTCCTTAAAAAAACCACCCCAAAACCTTGGGAATATCCCCCAAAAAATGATCCTAAAACAGTGGGAATATCCCAAAAATGGGATCCTAAAATATCAGGAATGTCCCCAAAAAAACCATCAGGAATATCCCTTAAACCACCAATCCTAAACCAACAGGAATGTCCCAAAAAACATCCCCAAATCAGCAGGAATGTCCCCAAAAAAAGGACCCTAAAATATCAGGAATATCCCAAAAACACCAATCCTAAAATATCAGGAGTATCCAAAAAACCCAATCCTAAAACATCGGGAATGTCCCCAAAAAACCAACCCCAAACCCACTGAGAATGTACCCAAAAAATGATCCTAAAACATCGGAATGTCCCTAAAAAACATCCCCAAATGGCCGGGAATGTCCCCAAAAAAAAACGATCCTGAACCAATGGGAATATCCCAAAAAAAAAACCCCAAATCACTGGGAATGTCCCCAAAAAACCAGTCCTAAACCATCGGAAATGACCCCAAAAAACCAATCCTAAAACATCAGGAATATCCCAAAAAAACGACCCTAAACCACCAAGAATACCCCAAAAAATATCAATCCTAAAACATTGGGAATGTCCCTAAAAAACCAAACCTAAACCAACAGGAATGTCCCAAAAAAACAACCCCAAATCACCGGGAATGTCCCCAAAAAACCATTTGGAAAATGTTAGGAAGATCCCAAAAAAACCAATCCTAAAACATCGGGAATATCCCAAAAAACCAATCCTAAAACATTGGGAATATCCCAAAAATGGGATCCTAAAATATCGGGAATGTCCCTAAAAACCATCCCCAAATGGCCGGGAATGTCCCCAAAAAAAACATTTGGAAAATATCAGGAAGATCCAAAAAAAACAATCCTAAAATATCAAGAATGTCCCAAAAAAACAATCCTAAAATCCACCAGGAATATCCCAAAAAGATAATCCTAAACCATTGGGAATATCCCAAAACCACCAATCCTAAAACATCAGGAATATCCCATAAAAACGATCCTAAACCACTGGGAATGTCCCCAAAAAAACGATCCTAAAATATCGGGAATGTCCCAAAAAACCCAGTTCTAAAATATTTGGAATGTCCCTAAAAAACCAATCCTAAAACCTTGGGAATGTCCTAAAATACCCAATCCTAAAACATCAGGAATGTCCCAAAAAACCATCCCAAAATCCACCAGGAATATCCCAAAAAATGGATCCTAAAACACCAGGAATGGCCCCAAAAAAGTGATCCTAAAACACCAGGAATGGCCCCAGAAAAATGACCCAAACCCAGCAGAAATGGCCCAAAAAAAGGGATCCTAAAATATCAGGAATGTCCCCAAAAAACCAATCCTAAAACAGCAGAAATGTCCCCAAAACCACCAATCCTAAAACAGCAGAAATGTCCCAAAAAAACAACCCCAAATCACCGGGAATGTCCCCAAAAAACCATTCAGAAAATGTCAGAAAGATCCCAAAAAAACCAATCCTAAAACATCAGGAATGTCCCTAAAACCCAATCCTAAACCAACAGAAATGTCCCAAAAAAAATCCCCAAATGGCCGGGAATGTCCCCAAAAAAACCACCCCAAAATCCACCAGGAATATCCCAAAAAATCCAATCTTAAAATATTGGGAATGACCCAAAAAACCATCCCAAAATCACTGGGAATGTCCCCAAAAAGGTGATCCTAAATCATTGGGAATATCCAAAAAACTGATCCTAAAACATCAGGAATATCCCAATAAACCAATCCTAAAATATCAGGAATATCCCAAAACCACCAATCCTAAAACATCAGGAATGTCCCCAAAAAACCAACCCCAAACCCACTGGGAATGTCCCCAAAAAAATGACCCTAAAATATCGGGAATGTCCCAAAAAACCCAATCCTAAAACATCAGGAATGTCCCAAAAAAAAAACAATCCTAAAGCAAGAGGAATGTCCCAAAAAAAAATCCCCAAATGGCCGGGAATGTCCTCAAAAAAACCAATCCTAAACCAACGGGAATGTCCCCAAAAAAACATTTGGAAAATGTCAGGAAGATCCCAAAAAAACCAATCCTAAAACATTGGGAATGTCCCAAAATAACCAATCCTAAAATATCGGGAATGTCCCCAAAAAAATGATCCTAAACCACTGGGAATGTCCCCAGAAAAAGGATTCTAAAACATCGGGAATATCCCAAAAAAACCAGTCCTAAACCATTGGGAATGTCCCCAAAAAACCAATCCTAAAATATCGGGAATGTCCCAAAAAAGTGATCCTAAAGCACCAGGAAATATCCCAGAAAAATGACCCAAACCCAGCAGAAATGTCCCAAAAAAGGGATCCTAAACCATCAGGAATGTCCCAAAAAACACCAGTCCTAAAACATTTGGAATGTCCCAAAAAACCAATCCTAAAGCACTGGGAATATCCCAAATAAACCACCACAAACCTACTGGGAATGTACCCAAAAAATGATCCTAAAACATTGGAATGTCCCAAAAAACCCAGTCCTAAAATATTTGGAATGTCCCTAAAAAACCAATCCTAAAACATCCAGAATTTCCCAAAAAATCATCCAAAATCCACCAGGAATGTCCCAAAAAACCCAATCCTAAACCATTGGGAATATCCCAAAAAAAACAATCCTAAACCACTGGGAATGTCCCAAAAAAATGATCCTAAACCATTGGGAATATCCCAAAAAAAACAATCCTAAACCATTGGGAATATCCCAAAAAATGATCCTAAAACATTGGGAATATCCCAAAAAACCCATCCAGGGAAAATTTCCCCTTTTCCCCCTGGATCTCCTGATTTTTCCCTGATTTTTGGCCATTTTTCCCCAATTTTGCTGGAATTTTTTGCCATTTTTCCCTCTGGAATCCCCGATTTTCCCCGGATTTTCCCTGATTTTCCCAGAAGTTTTCCCCCCTGGAACTCCTGATTTTTCCTTGATTTTTTCCTGATTTTTTTGGGGATTTTCCCCCATTTTTTGGGGGATTTTTTTTTTCCCGATTTTTTGGGGGAGTTTTTTTCCTGATTTTTTGGGGGAGTTTTCCTAATTTTTTGGTGAATTTTCCTGGAAGTTTTCCCCCTGGAACTCCTGATTTTTTCCTGATTTTTTCCTGATATTTGGGGATTAATTTCCCGATTTTTCAGGCATTTTTTCCCCGTTTTTTTCCAGAATTTTTGGCCATTTTTCCCCCTGGAATCCCCAATTTTCCCCGATTTTCCCAATTTTCCCCGATTTTCCCATTTTCCCCCATTTCCCCCCATTTTCCTGGGAAATTTCCCCCCTGGAACTCCTGATTTTTCCCCGATTTTTGGGGGATTTTTCCTCGATTTTTTTGGGATTTTTCCTGGTTTTTTTGTGGATTTTCCCTGATTTTTTGGGGGATTTTTCCCCAATTTTTGCTGAATTTTTCCCGGAATTTTTCCCCCTGGATCTCCTGATTTTTCTTGATTTTTGGCCATTTTTTCCCCCGATTTTTCCGGAATTCTTCACCATTTTTGCCTCTGGAATCGCTGATTTTCCCGATTTTCCCCATTTTTTCCCATTTCCCCCCATTTTCCCGGAAATTTTCCCCCTGGAACTCCCGATTTTTTTCCTGATTTTTGGGCGATTTTCCCCCAATTTTTGGGGGGATTTTTTTCCCGATTTTTTTGTGGATTTTTCCTGATTTTTTGGGGGATTTTTCCCATTTTCCCCCAATTTTCCAGAAATTTTCCCCCTGGAACTCCTCATTTTTTCCTGATTTTTTGAGGATTTTTTTCCTGATTTTGGGGGATTTTTCCCCGATATTTTTGGGACTTTTTCCCAATTTTTGGGGGATTTTTTCCTGAATTTTTGGGATTTTTTTCCTGATTTTTTCGTGATTTTTTCCTCATTTTGGGGGGTTTTTTTCCAATTTTTTGGGGATTTTTTTCCTGATTTTTTGTGAATTTTCCCCATTTTTCACCAATTTTCCCGGAATTTTTCCCCCTGGAACTCCTGATTTTTTCCTGATTTTTGGGGATTTTTTCCTGATTTTTTGGGGGACTTTCCCCCAATTTTTGGTGAATTTTCCCCATTTTTTCCAGATGTTTTTCCATTGGAACTCCTGATTTTTTTCTGATTTTTTTTGGGGATTTTTCCCTGATTTTTCAGGCATTTTTTCCCCGATTTTCCCCGAATTTTTTGCATTTTTCCCTCTGGAATCCCCAATTTTCCCCGGTTTTCCCATTTTCCCCCATTTTTCCCATTTTCCCAGGAAATTTCCCCCCTTGAACTCCCAATTTTTTCCTGATTTTTTGGGGATTTTTTTTCCTGATTTTTTGTGGATTTTCCCCTGATTTTTTGTGAGTTTTCCCCAATTTGTCCAGAAATTTCCCCCCTTGAACTCCCGATTTTTTCCTGATTTTTTGGGATTTTTTTCGGATTTTTGGGGGATTTTTCCCTGATTCTTTCGGGAGGATTTTTCCCCGATTTTTTGGGGATTTTTTTCCTGATTTTTTGAGGATTTTTTTCCTGATTTTTGGCGATTTTTTGCCTGATTTTTTGGGGATTTTTCCCCGATATTTTTGTGAGTTTTCCCCAATTTTTCCCCAATTTTCCCCCCTGGAACTCCTGATTTTTTCCTGATTTTTTGGGACTTTTCCCTGGTTTA